>NW_021940750.1:32905254-33100373 GCF_001715985.3 Manacus vitellinus | reverse complement strand
CCCCGCAGGTCTCCTCCCTCGGTCCCAGGCGAACCGCTTGGCAGCCGGCGGCAGGAAGAGCACCGGAGTGTCCTTGGCCTGAAACCCTGCTTGGCTTAGCCCGAAATGTCAGGCTAATCCGGCGCTCCTCGGAGGGTTTCCTACCTGGGGGAGGGGAGGAGGGGAGCACAGCAGGCTCAGGCTTTGAAATGCTGCTCTGGTGCCGGGTCGTTGCTTTGGAGAGGGCGTGTATGTGTATGTCTTGAAGAAACAACAGCTCCCGTTCATCATGCAGTCTTTTTTGTAATTTGGGTATGCCCGCGAAGGACAGAGCGTTTCTAGGCGGCCTTTATAAGACCTAAGCAGCCTGATAATGAGAGACCTCCCGTAGTCCGGAGAGCGCTGACAAAAGAAAATGTGGATACTTTTGGTAACACTTAGGATAAAAGTTTCCTATCCAGTGTTATTTAGTTAAAGGCTATTGACTACAGGTATGTGGAGAGCAGAGATCCTTCCCTGCTGCAAGTCTAAATGAATTTATGTTAAAGCGGCCATGGTGGCTGACTGGTTTATTCAGCTGAGTAAGTTATGAATAATAATGCATGATGAAGGTGACTTAACTTCTCTATGGAAATGAGAATTGAAGGGGAGGGAGGAGACATCATTGCTCACGAGTACATTGTCCCGTTTATCAGCTGTTTCATGCATGTACAGTTAATTAGGCCTTAAAAGACCACTCTTAAAAAAAAGCTGCCAAAACAACAAAAAACAACCAAGAAAACAAAGGATTTCCTAAGGGAGAGGGAGGGGCAGATTTACTTCAGTAAATGCAAATGTGCGTCTTCAGCACTACAGACCAGAGCACTACCATGAAGGGACAGCTGGTTCTCCTTAATTTCTGTGGGGACCACCACTCTTTGTCATACACTAACAAACTAAGAGGATTCACTTCCTGGACTCTTCTATTGACGTCAGTAATGCGATTGCCAACTGAATAATTAACCACTTTATCACATCTGCCCCCCAAGGCTGCAGCCCGGGGAACATTGATTATTTGTTTTGTCGTGGGAGCTTTGTGCATCTTCTGCGAAGTGCATTCAGGGTGTTTTGTTTTTAAGCCAATGGCTTGAACGGGTGAGCACCAGCAAACTGTTAAGTGTGATAGATCAGACTGCAAAGGTACTTTGAGCACTGAAGTTGAGGAAAGGATTTGGGGCAGGCCAGAGAATGATGTGCTTTTTCTATAGCACTGCTGGTGGTTGTATCTCACTGATTGATCCCTGCGTTGTCATTTTCTGTGTGATGGAGAGGCCGATTATCCAATTGTTTATAAAATCGCTTCTTTTAATTCTATTTATTGTGTTCACTGAATGTGAAAAGGTTACTGACTTGATGAAAAGTATAGCTCGCAATAAAAACAGTGTGTAGTTCTTACTGCAGTGTGGGATTACCCTGGTATAACAAAGTGCCTATTCAATAAATAATTGAAATGTATGTGAGCTACCATCTGGTGCTGCAGAGTAGGGATAAAAGTTTATAATCCAGGCTCTTGATGGTAAGGGGGTGGGCCTAAATCTGGACTGCTGTATATTTGTGTTCCATCAACAAGGGATACCCTTAAAACCAATTACAGTTGATACCCTGTGCTCCTCCCTTTCCTTCAAGCTGTTAAAAACTAATGAATGCCAGCAAGGAGACACCTTTTATCTGTGTCCTAATGCCCTCACAGTATGTTTCCACTGACAAGGAACTTGTTTCTGCCTCCAGCTTATAAGGAAACTATCATGCCAAACATGCTAATCTTCCTTATGTCATGATATGTCTTAATTACAGCCTGATTCTCTGTTAGAAGATATTCTGGATTGATGTGCACAAATTTTCTGTGCTGTTATGTGTCTGTGGAAGCATGAGAGTGTAGTTAAATATTTGGGATATACTTTGAAGACCAGTGTTTCTTTATCAACTGCAGACAGAATTTCCTTTTGACAAAATGGAGACTTATCACTGACAATGGAAATAAGCTGCATAGGTTCTAAGTTTGAATTAAACTGAGCTATGTAATAAGCATTTCTTTAAAATTTTGAATTTAAAACTGGGTGTGAAATTCCCTTGAAATGATTCAGCGCGGCTAATGGACTTGCTCTCATTCTTAATTGCCAAGAGAAAAGGGAGTTCAGGCGTGGTAGTTGAGGCAGGGCTTTTTCTGGCTGTGTGGTGCAGAGGAGATGAAGACTTGTATGGTGTAGTGTCTGGATGTGGATATCTCTGCTCTCTGACAGCAGCATGATGTTGCTCATATTCTGGAGCTGGCACTTGGTTGCTGGAGAAGAGAAACGGGGAGTCCAAAAAATTAAACTCCATGTTTATCTTGTGATACTTGGGCCAACTTGTCCCTACTCAACATCTGTGGAAGCCTCACACCTTACCTGCAGAGGCTGCTGAGCTCCAAATGGTGGATCCAATTGCTTCTGTCCTGTAAATCCCACTGCTGCTTCCTGGCAGACCTGCCACAGGCTTATTTCTTCAAAATCTTCTTCCTATTTTCTAACCAAAGAAGAGCGTAGGGTGTGGCCATTCGCCTTGAGGCAGCTTATGGCTTCCATTGCTTTACAAATGTTGTAAGAATCTGCCATTTTAACCTTGGCAATTACAGCTTTCCCATGGTGATTGGAGTTTTCAGACTGTTTTTTCCCTATAGTGGATGTATAATACACATATCTTTATGCCAGATATCTTTGGAGAAGAGCTAGCTGAGCTGCAAGTGAGGAGTCTAAAGTCCTTTTCTTCTAGTTATTTTTATTTATAACTTATGTTGAATAAGATCCCACCCAGTTGGTTATCAGCATATTGTTTATATAATAGATATTGAAATAATGCTCAGTATTCTCAGTGTGAATTAAACCCAAATCTCTTAGATAACAGACCTATATCTGCATGTTCAGTAAGAATTTTCCCAATCTGTGCTTAATGTCTTTTAAACTGTTGCTGCATCTGCTGCTCCTAGAGTGGGAAATAGAGAGGAGTGAGGAGTCGTCTTTATTCTAGTTGGTTTTGCTCATTCTTCTCTGAAAGTGAGACTTCTTAAAGCTATCAGCAAGCACAGAGGAGGCTACGTGTCCTTTGGACTTATCTGATGGACTGTGGTGCACACCAGTGCCTTGGTGCTGTGGGGTGGTATTGTCCATGCGCTGCAAAAAAAAGTGTGCTATCCCTTGTTTAACCTGACAAGGAGAGAAGCACAGGAGTGCTGGAGCAGCACTGCTGCAGCTCAGGTG
The DNA here is from genome assembly GCF_001715985.3 of Manacus vitellinus. Taxonomy (NCBI): domain Eukaryota; kingdom Metazoa; phylum Chordata; class Aves; order Passeriformes; family Pipridae; genus Manacus; species Manacus vitellinus. The sequence goes on along the minus strand of NW_021940750.1, from coordinate 33,097,119 downwards.
TCCGAGCTCCACCTGTCCTTTAGCTTTCAGGTACAGCGTGTTCCTCCCTATGGAGCCTCTTGTTCTGTCATACTGAGGCATCTGAGTCTTGCATAATTCTGTGCTAGAGTGGCTGCTGCCAGGGCACCTTGCTGGCTGGCATCAGTTTTGTGCTGGTCTGACATCACCTTGTTTTTCAGGAGTTATCTTAGTTGGCTGTGGCTGGTGCTCACTGCCCCTTACTTCCAGTCAGCAGGGACTGGTGCAACCGGCTGCTCCATTTTTGGACAGCTACTTGGCACAGTTTGCAGCCGGTAGGCAAGCATGTTCAGGGGAAAGTCTGACAGGAATGGGCTTTATTTGTGTTCAAAATTGTCTTGATACTGCACAGCCTCTCTTGCTCCAGCCTTTGTTTCCTCTGACCCTGTGTCATACTGCTGGCCTGCTACAGAGAGCAAGATGGCACATGTCCCCATACACTTTGTTTGGTGTTGTCCCACTCCCGGACTATGTACTGGCTGGTTCTCTCTGGGAGAACACCTCAAAAATGATGTCAAAGTGGTTTAAACTGATCTGAAATGTGTTTGATTTTTTTTGCTCAAAGCAGGTGCATGAGATACTTCTGTGGACTATTTCTCCTGATGTGTTACGAGCTGCCTGTTTGTACACTGACTTATCTTCTATGTTCTCAGTTTGTACAAGGTCTGCTACTCAGCTGGAGTGGTGTTCTGCTTTTGGAAGGTGGTGATGGTTTTTTTTGTCTGTGTGTTTGTTTTTACTTTTTCCTGAGTGGAACTTAAAGGGGGCTGAAGCTGTGGGGAAAAGGAAGATTGCAGATGATTAGCACAAGTAGGCCAGCTGGGCACCTGCTGCCGGGCTCCTGAAGACAGTCTGGCATAATAGTGGATGCTGTTGTAGTAACAGCAGTGTGCTCCCAGTGTGGACTAGAGGAGAGAAAAATGTACACGCACAGTGCTCAAAGCAACCTCTAGCCTAGCCCTGAGCTGCCACTTTTGGGTATATATCTGTTACACTCGAGGCTTGACCATAGATAGAAAAAATCACACACAGAACGTTTACCAGGAAGGGCTGCTGTTGTGCTGGTGCAGTGATTCACAGCTTTGGGTCGCTGTCAGGACTGGTACTTCAAGTTTGGATCTTGCTGCTTGGAGGGGCTTTGTGAACTTTGCAAGTTGATTTGCTGCCCTTCTTTCTCTTCCTTCCAGTTCTTCTTAAAGAGGCACCTTAACCTTTCAAATAAAAGAATACCTAATGAGGGAAGGGAGAATCTTGCAGGGTGGCCTTTCTGTCAGAATAGTGTAAAGCTTGCTCTCGACCTAAAAGAAGTTGTGTTTAGAAGTGTAGATGAGGACTTGAGAAAAGATCTTCCCAGCCTGCATTAGAGCATCTTCAGAACGAGCTGCAGGGTCCTCTGACTGCCACAGTTACTGATGTACTAGACAAAGTGGTAGGTAAGGGCAGGGGCATGATGTGTGAGGGAGTGTGCTGCTGATACAGGAGACAGAAACTATCCTTAAGTATTTTTGAGATGATCTTAGAGTTGTTGGACTTTGAGCATTGCTTATGAGGATCTTTTTTTTTGGCCTTTCAGGGTTACACCAGGAAAAACTGTCACTTGATAACATGTTATATCTCTTGACTTGAGGGCTTAAATTCCTCTTTTCTTTCCCTTTGGCACTCCTACCCCATCTCCTGCTTGCAGAAATACACATAAAAAGCCAGGAAGGGACCTCAGGCTCTGCCAGTTTGTATAATGTCCTTCTCTGTGCAGGCAAAAGCTGTGCAGTGAGTGATAAGCCTGTTGGGCACGAGTGTGAAACGACTGTGGTTAGATAATGAAGACAGCTGATGAACAAGACAACTGAATTTCAGATTTTGGCTAAATTTCCTCTACTTCCATCCTCTATCCAGCAAAGCCTGTTATTATCTCTTATACTGGAGCCAACAGCAGGAGGGTATGGATTGAGGGCCCACCAGGGCAGTGTACAGGTACAGGTGCCTTTCAGAGGTTCTGGGAAGGCGAGTGGTGGTGGTCACTACAGTTTCTTTGTACAGTGTGGATGCAGCTGGAACCCTTACCTGTTCCTGAAGGCTTTCCTGTGGTCAGATATGGCACACCATAGCTTGGATCACCTTTGCTAATGAAGTCTTAGTGTGAGCATGGCCGCCAAATCCCAGTTCCCCGAGTTCTCTGCTTTAAACTGGTTTTGTTCTTTTAAAAAACGTATGTTAGCATTAATTCATGTTGAAGTAGCCCAAGATGCCATGTCATCTTTGACAGCATTGTAGGCTGGGCTAATGACCTGAGGGCATGAAGTTCAAACCCTGCTGCTGTGTGATGATGGACTCTTTAGAGGACATTTGTTTTAATCTGTTATTTTTAGAACGAGGCAATATCTTTTAATGACTTTTTCTGTAAAACTTTATGCAGTAAAACATTGTACTGAATGGTGCAGTCATGTTTTAGTAGCGGGAAAGTAATGTGGTCTGGAAGATGAGTGATCCATAGGCATGTGCTGTTAAAGTGACAGACTCCTGGGTGAAGCTTGTCTTTTGTCCCGTAGAAGGAAGTCAGTGTCACTTTTCTGTGGATAAATGTACTAATAAATAGCACAGCTCTTTAGTGAGGGCTTGAGGAATTGTGTGCTATGTTAAAGGCTGTGATCTATATTTTGCATTTTAATTTTGTTTATCTATGAAAACTCAGAAGAGGATAAGTAAGTCATGGATAAATTTGTCTTCGTATAGGAAAAAATGTGTGCAGCTAGGAGTTTCTCAGTGATGGTACATGATAAGGTATAGAATGCAGAAATAAGGTTTCATAAGCATCCATAAATCTAATGATTTTTCTGACTTGTTTCACTCTTATTTTCATATTGATTTTTCACATATATTAAGATATAATATTTTGTGAAAAAATTTACTTAATTTACATTCTTAAAATTTTCATGGTTGGCAGAGTTTTGCATTACCAATGAAATCTCTTGGAAGTCAGTTTAGCCAACAGATCCAGTACAATGAACTTTTTAAATCAAATTAAGTTGAACTAACCTGTTTTTGCAAACAATTCACGTGTGGGAGTGAGTCAGTTTCTTCCACACCTACTAGAACAAATGATTTTAACTGGGTGAATCTGAACTGAGGAGACTTGTTTCGTTAGCTATTTTTAGCAAGTTGCTTTTACTTTATGGTTCTATATTAATGTTTCAGATTTTAAAAATGTTGATCTGTAGTTGAGATTAGTTGGGAACGTTAAACTACAGGTTCTTTGTATTTATAAAAATTATATTTTATCCTTTGCGTGTAATTTGAAGCAATTAATGCCGGCTGGTTTTAGATGGGTATTACAAAAAGGAAGAATTATAATACTTACCTTAACAATTGCAAATTTATCTGAGCTGTTAACAGAATAGTATTAGGAAAAGTTTTATACGTTCATCTTTTTCATTACTCAAGTCTGAAAAGATTAGTAGGATGATGGACCATAAACCAACTTTTTAGAAAAATAGAAGTGGCTTGTTAAAGCTTTTTGCTGTATTGTTGCCTTTGATAATGCCTTAAACAGAGCTGAGATTAATTTCCTAGGTCTTTCATAAGGTACACTTGAGAATTCCAGTGTATTCTCGATGTAGTTACCAAAGGGCTTATATCATGCTCAATAATATGCTCTCAGCAAAGCTCTAGGTTTTGTGATGGTTTTTATTTTTTAATTTATTTTTTTTTTTTTTAAGAAAAGAGATTTAATTTTAAAAAGCTTCTCCAGTTCTAAGGATTTTTGTTGTTTGCTCTGTGGTTCACTGTGATCTGCTCATTTCAGCTCTCTCCTAACACTAAAATCTTCCACCCTATTTTTCTCATCGGCGTATGCAGATTGCCAGAATGCAAGCTTTCATTTATAAAGATCTTGTTCACTATAATGAATGTAGCTTTCTTCAATAGGAAACTACACACTGTTTTCTTAAGCCCTGATTTTGCATAGGCCTCAGTAATCATGTCTGTAGATATACTTAGAGTGCATTCAGATTAAGTGTGTGCATCCATCATTTCCAGCTGAGGCCTTAGGCATCCTGAAGTGCCTGAGATCTTAATTTCTATCATTCATGTCATCAGGGTCTTAACACTGAAACCTGTTATTACTTAACCATGGCCTAAAGCTTCAAATGTGATTAGTATCTTTGGACACCCAACCTGAGACCTCTATAAGAGAATCCGAGCTTTACAAACTGGTGGGGTGTCTTCACCAAGTACTGAATCATTGAAAATTAATGGAATTTATTAACCAGATGTGCATTATAAAGGCTGAGATATAGTTCTTAATTTGCTTAAGTGCAGTGCCATTGAGGGCTGAATACATATAGCTGCCTTTCTGCAAAAGGCCAAGAAGAGAAAACATCAGAAGCAGCACAAATTCCAAATTTTTTTCACCATTTATAATTGTTTTCCAACATAAAAATAAACATGGATAAACTTTGTGAAGTCCTACTTGAAATGTGTTTGTGCCAGTTTAGCAAGATGTGCATGCTTAGGGTTTTAGAAAAGTCTGTACAAAATTCTGTCTGGATTTTAATTCATCTTAAACCTGGGTTATATTATTCTAATTGTCATTAAACAATTAGGTGAAAGATAACAAGTAAGATGACACATGTTTTAAACTCAGGTAGATATGTGAAAGTCGGTCTTAAAGAAGTCTTAAACCACTGTTTTTCTGGCAATATTGTACTTTTATTTTGGACTATGTAGTTCACGGGTTGTGGATTCATTCTTTTTATAGGTGGTATAATTTTACCCAAAACATAGCAACCACTACAGAAATATGGGGGGGGTTGTTGTACATTATGATTGCCCTGTTAGTAATGGTCCCTTAGCCTAAGAGTTAAACTGTGTGCCTTCCCTGGATAGATGAAATCTCTGTCCTCATCTGAGGAAGGACAAGTTTTCTAGTAATTGCATAGTAATACTGGTGGGGCATCCGAAACCTTTTTCCCACTCTTGAGGAATTCTTCTGTCCCTGGTTCCCCCTCTGCCTCTTCAAGAGATCCGTGTGTACTTTGGGGGTGGATGGGGATGTTTTCATTGCCTTGCACACCTTTGGATTTCTGCTGCAGTTACATCACTTCTATGATCTTCATTTTGCGTATCCTTCCTCAAAAGTTGGCTTCTTCATGGAGCTTTTCTGTGTTGCTGTTGGCTTTACTGCTGCCCGTGTGACTTGGATTATCAATGAGGAAAGCTGTGAGTGTTCTGAGTGTCTCTCTATTTTACTGTAATTAAGGCAGAGTAGAAACAGCAGGAGGGTGACTTCAGGCATGAAGATCCTATTATATCATTTTGAAATATGCTCCCAAAGGTTTGCTTTTTAAGATGCATGTTTAGTCTTTAAATTTAGCTCTTTCTTCTGATAGGATTAGTTAGGTCATCCTGTGTAGTTCCTCCCCCCCCCATTTCTGTGTATAATGGCTGCATGTCTGGGCCCTCCTTGTCTCTTGTTAGCCCTGAGAGATGGATGCCCAGTGTGCAGGCACTGCAGGCTTTGTTCTGCAGGCTTCTGTCCGTTCTTGGACTCTGGGTCCAAAGGAGAGTAGCAAATGTGTTTTTCCTATACTTACAGGTGTACTTAAGTAAGAAGCTTCTATTGAAAATTTTAAATTAAAGATTTAAATTTTAAAATAATAATAATAATATATATATCATATTATTAATGTTAATGATATTAATAAATTAAAATTTTAAAATTAGGCTTCTGTGTCTGAGCATTTGCATTATGTCTGTGAGAAATGGCCATGTAATATCTGGCCACATTTTCTTTCTTTTTAGTTAGTATGTTCTTTAAGCAAAGGAGGAGATCTCGCTGTGCTCTTGCTATCAGTGGTTCCTTTTAGGGTGGCTTTGTTGTCTTGCAATGCTCTCAAGTTACTCACCCTAAAGGAAACTACATTATTATGATTCAGAACCTCACCCTATGTGACTTCCTACAGGAGGCTGTGAGAAGAAAAGTTTTACATGTACGAGAGGCTAAAAGTGATCTAAATGTCCTAATGGGGCTGGTAATTGCTACATGTTGGGTTATAGTGCAGAGAGAAGGCTGGAGTTTGTGGTATTTAACCTTTCTGCCTTTTAAGGGTAATATGGTATTTTTCTTAAACTCACAACGCTTCATCTCTCAGAGCAGACTTTCTGAGAAGTTGCAGATTAGTTGTGTCACAGGGAAGAAGCACAAACATTTTCTTTCCAGACCAGCTTTAACTAGTTGTAGTAATATGCCTTAGTCATGTGGCAACATATTGCTGCTGAGAGGAGTTAAGTTTGACTGTGTTAAATTACTCTGTTATGTAACTGAAGATTTCCATTACCAGTAAGTTCACCCTTTGGTTTCCTGAACAGTTTATATTTAAGTTGGGAATAATGACAATATACACACAGTTGTTTTTAAACTGTGGTCCTGCTGGCCTGATACTCCAGATAACACAGGACAACATACAGTGGGGATGCCTAACTGGAGGCTGTATCAGGCCCATGCACTGTCTTTATCTTGCCCTTAGAAATATTTACTGGTTATTAAGGCAACTGAACTGTGGTTATCGCTGTGTTTGTGATATTGTGAGCCAGCAGGATTTACTGGATTGGATTTAGTGCTCTATGAACAGGACTATACTAGTCAGGCTTGACCCAGGCAGGTCTACATCCATGGCTAGAAATAATCAATCCTTGTGAATCCTGAAGTTGACTCTGTCTGATGTGAATTGTAAAGATAAAAGACTCAACATTTTGAGAAGGTGGGAAGGGGGAGAAGTTTAAATAAAAAAATTAAACTTCGATGATGGAGAAGCTTTTACTGCCCTTAGGAAAGGGCTTTCAGTAATTTTCCTCAACATTAAAGGTATGCATGGATTTGAGTGGCTCAGACCAGGAGCAGAAGTACTCTGGTTGATCACGAAAGAATTGAATCTATAGGTTGTCTAAGTATAACCTTCCTATTCTTGTGGGTAGTAGACCTTACATTCTGTCCTTCACCTTTTGCATACCAGCATTATGCTTCCTTCACACTGTGAAACCTCATGGAGTTCAGCATGACAAGTGTGAAGTCTTGCTGTAAAAGCTGGGGAATGACCAACTAGAAAACAGCCTTGCAGAAAAAGATTTGAGGGTCCTGGTAAACAATTAGTTGGACAAGTCAGTGGTGCATCATTGTAGAAACAGAAGCTGCCTGTGTAGAGGGCTCCATCTGCGAGACTGTAACCAGCAGGCTGAGGGAAGTGGTTATTTGTCTCTTTGCAGCACTTCTGAGGCCATTTCTGGGGTACTTTGTCTACTTCTGGGCTTCCCAGTACAGAAAAACCACTGGGGAACTGAAGAGAGTTTGGCAGTAAACCACTGATGTGGTTGGAGGCCTGAAGTACAAGATATGCAAGAAAGGCCTGAGATATCTGAGGCTGGTCAGCCTGGAGAAGGGGGGCTGATCATGATCCTCAACTGCCAGATGTGTGGTTAGGGAGGACACACAGTCAAATGCTTCCTGGGTGCACTGCCAAAAAGGAGATACAGTGGACACAGGCTATGGCAAGGAGGATTCTGACTATTCAAATAGTCAGGCGGACATTTAGTACTCCTCTTGAGGGTGGTCTGGCACTGGAAGAGTCTCCCAGAAAGGTGATAGTCTCTCCATCTTAAGGGATAAACGTCCGCTGGACAGGCCTTGTGTCACCAGATTGAATTTTGATGTTATCTCAGCTTTGAGTAGGAGGGTGGACTCTGATCTCCAGAGGTCCCTGCCAACCTAAATTTACTGTGTGGTTCAGTATAATATTTTTTCCTGTGTTCACAAATGCATTTTACATCATGGCTGCTCTAATAGAAAACAGTTGTTCTTCATACTTCTCAAAATGGAAAGAAATATGTGAAATAGAATCTTCTTCTTGTAGTAGATAAAGAAGTTCACACAGCTTGTGTACCTTTACTATTAATTTTTGATAATCTTCGGTGGTTACCACACTCTGAATGTAAGTATTGACAAACTTGTAACTGGGCTTGTAAATGAAGGGAAACTAAATTTTTTTCATGTTGTTCTGCCATGTATTTAAAGAAAGCACCAGTTTCCTTGTTCCTAGCAGAGAATTGCCAGAACAGGTTTTAAGAACTTTGAACCTATGTTTTATGTCTAGTGCTTTTTCTCAAGTGTGGTTTCCTTATGTCTGGTTGTTGGCCTTGATAGCAGTTGAAGTATTTTAAAGCATTATTCCATGGAGGTGTCAGAAGAGCCTGAAATCCCTGCATGACTGCGAGCCTGAATCATCCTTTATGAAAAATACAGGTTTAGCTGTTCTTCTAGATATATGTTCTCATATCCCAAAGGGATCTCTATTTAGTAGAGTTCCTAATATCCTTCTATCTGATATTATAAGGAGTCTGGCTAAGCGGTTGCTAACAACAGGGTGAAACAAATCTTCCTCATAGTTCTAAAGATTTAATGGGAGATAGTAGCTGGGGTTTTTTGCTTCCTCTGTAGAATAAGAGCTTTATGACCTACATGAAGTTGGACTTGTGACATGGTTTTAATGCTGATGTTCTTTACTGATGATAGCACAGTGAGCCAACCAAAGTGCACAACAAATTCAGTGTTTCAAAATCATATTGATGTATGGAAAATAGCACAGGAAGTGCTATCAGTGATGAGGATAGCAATGTATAAATGGGGCAAAACCCAAGAACTAAATCCTTTATTAGTGGTGTGTCGTGCCTTTAGGGTATCCTAAGTGCCATTTGACTTTCCATACAATGAATTTATGTCTTTGAGTGTGTTGCTTCCAGCAAACTCCTTGGAAAATAATAAGATTCTTCAAAATTCTTACATTCCTAAATACCTAGAAGTCTGGTAGACATCCTTCTCAGAGAACATATACTGTCAGCTATGTCATGAAGGCATTAATTGACAGTACTATATAATGTAATGGTCCACTGCCCTTCTGGGGCAAGGACTGTGTCTGTGAGCAGTTTATAATGTGTGTTAGTTTTTCAGAAGAAACTTTTTTCAAAGTGTTCTGTAGTTGTTTCAGATGTTGTGGTACATGCACACTTGCAGGTACCTTGGAAGAAAAAGCAGATAGTAAAATAATGGCAATAACTTCTTTTTTTGTACTGAGTCTTGCTGGCTAAAACTACTGAGAAATATCATTCTCCTCCTCTCATGTCCTTAATTTCCTCTTTCATTTAGTTCAGACTCTTCACTTCTCATTTCCTATTTGTATTTAGAGAAGGCACTTTGCAGTGATGTTTTTAAAAAAACAATACACGCTTGTGCACACATTGCAGCAATGACCTTTTGTGTCTATGGCTGTAATATGTCATTTTGCACATCAGTAATGATAGCTCTTTCTTTAAGTGTATGCTTGATAGCTACAGAATAAATAATACAGAGACTTTACTGGAAAATGTGCTCCAGTAATTTACCTTCAGAGCTCTGTGGGGAGCTCTGAAATGGGTGACAGCTGGTGAAAGATAATGGATTATCTTTCTGCAAGAGGAAGCCATGGGCAAGACCTACTTCTTACTTCAATCTCCTTGCCCTCATCTCTTCCTCCCCCTTCATGTCCCATATAACACTTAAGAACCTGTCCTCTCCATTTTCTGAGAGACTTGGGTGGAGACTGCTACTTATCACTTTTGTGTTTAAAAAAAATTAATTGGCAGGGAAATAATTTTAGGTGGGCATAACAATTTGTGGAAGAGGAAATCAACACTGTCAGCTTGTAATCTTTTAACACTTATCCAGAAATAGATTGTTGAGGAGTCATAGTACTTGATTTAAAACTTGTAGTCTTGGAATAAAAAAGAAGCAGGTACATGAATTAGAAAGGAGTGGGAAAGAGATCATTTAAAGTCCTAAATATTGATCAATATACTACAAACATTTGTCAGGCCAGATATCTTTAGACATCTTAGCTTGTAGAAGTTCTTGTACTTTAAGGAAACTTTTGAGTTTATTTACTAAAATGTCTGTAAAGGAAGATTTTGAAGGAGCAATGGAACTGATGGCACTCAAAAAAAACTTTTCGTGTGAGATAAAGATTCTTACTAGACTTGGGTGTTTTGATCTATTCAAATATGCTCATGTAAGAAAGATGAGACTTCGGGTTGACCTCTTGGTTCTTTGAAAATGCCTTTCTCATAGAGTGGATCTTCAGTAAAGAATAATTTCTTAAATTTTGGTTTCATGTAATATAGTTGTGAATGCTTCTGGCTTCTTTCCTTCCTTTAAAATGCAGCGGAACAATCAGTCAGGAGCGAATTTTTGCCAGCAGTTGCACAAGCTACTCTGCTACTGTAAAATTTCTTAGAATAATTAGGTGCATTTTTGTTCCTGTGTAAGAGTAACTACTGGTGCAATCTGAGCACAGTAATAGAAACAGTGACAAAGTGACACTTGCTGCTCATGCAAATAATAAAGTGGAATAGTTTAACACATGACTGTTCCTGCTACTTCTTTTTAAAGATTTTTATGGTCCTGGATTATTTTTTTTAATGATGCTGCTATGGACTTGGTTTTAAAATTCAAATTACATAGGAAACAAGAGTTAAGCTTCCTAAAATTATTATAAAAGTGAAATTTTGTTGCTGTTGAGGTATAAACATTAGGACAGTTGCCAGAAGAATAGTCTTCAAGACTTAAACTCCTTTACAGACAATTTGATCAACAAAAATGCAAGTTTGTAAGCACAGCCTTCTTTCCCCTCTGTGCTGCATGGTATCTCTGTCTTGCAGACAATTGCCACAAACTTGTGTTGTGTGTGTACCTGCCCATATGAACCAGATTGAAACTTGTGTGTTACTTCAAAGACCATGAAACTACCAAGAGATTAAAAACATTTTTGGTAATATTCATGTCCTCGCTAGATTCACAGTGGCAACCCAAAGGTGGAATGATAAGTTATTCATCAAGCAGTCCTGAGCAGCCTTTTCATGATATTAAAAAAAAAAAAAAAAAAAGATGACCTGAGTGGCATATATATTATCTTAAGGGATTATAAAGTAAAGCAAATAATTAAAGATTACATCTCTTCCAGACTTTTCCGTTAGAGAATCCCAAAGTTTATGGAAGAAAAGGATTACATAGCCTCAGCTAGCATCAAAAAGAAACTAACTTGTCTGAACTACATTATCAAGGATGAAAAGTTTGACAGTCTTTATAAACTGTGGTTTGGGACTGAGTGTTTGGGTTTTTTTTTTAAAGTGAGTCGATGCAATTGGAAAATATTACTTAAGAGCTAAAAGAATCAGAGAATGGGCAAAGTAGCCAAGGTTTACTTAGATGACACTGGAGACAAATTAGTAAAGGAAAATATTAAATTCTATGTGGGGAAGAAGAAGGGAGTGGGGTATAGCTACAATGATGCATAAGGAGATAGAAAGACAACTATTTGGCTTTCCTCTTTGTAAATACTGACTCAATGTCTATACTACTTTGCAGAGTTTCCAGTTGCATTGAAGTAGGTTAAAGTATTTTGAGGATTGACTGAAATTCCTCATTCTTCTGCTTGTGGTCACCTCTTCTTCTCATGGTCTCCTCAGAGGCCAAGTACTATGTCAAAAGATTTGTGGGAGGAAGTTAATGCATCTTCACTGGTTTGTACTCTGGAAATGAAAAGCTGTAAAAGCACATCTATGCTGGTAGGGTTTTCCAGCTGCATCTGTACTGGCATGCAGCTGCTCACCCTGGTGTTGCATTGGAGCTTCCAAATGTTTGGTTGTTATTTCCAAGTATGAGTAAAGAAAAAGGTTGGAAGCCAAGAGAATGGAGCCTGAGGTACAGATGAAGATTTGAGATTGCCAGGGTACTACAAGCTTGTTCTAAATGCCCTGGTAATTGACTTTCTGTTTTGAAATCAACACACCTGTCTAGATGGGCTGTAGATGAGTAAAGAAAAGGAACTTTCCGCCTAAATGTGTGGAAATAAATCTTAGGGCAAAAGGATTATGGATGTGGTGGCTTATTAAACACAGATGGCATGTGGATAATCTTAAATTTAAGTAAAGTTGTGTTTAAAATGACAAGCTTAAAAGCAGAATGTTCTATCTGATACTTCATCTGATATAAAAACTTGTTGGGATGATCCTCACTTGATATGCCTACCTTGAAAAACTGAGGAGCAAGACATAAAGGTGAGATGTGATATCTACAACTGTGAGGGTAGTGATTGAACAGAGTTTTGTTTGTTACTGGCTTTAAGAATACGAGGCAAGAAGGAGGGAGAAGATAGAACCCAGGGATCTTGGACTGCTGCTGATCATGCTGGAGTGTGCAGTAATGGGAGGTATGTTCTGCATTGGAATGTTAGTGGGGAGGATACAAGCGTCCGGGAGCCTACAGGAGGTTTGGGAATGCCTAGAAGCATGTCCATTAAACAGCACATCATGTGGGCTGGCAGTCTGTTGAGAGCTTTTCTAAAATCATGATCCAGAAACTGGATTTAAGAATTTAAAAGGTATCACAGCAAAGATGTTAGGAAAAGACAGGCTATAAATGCTAAACAAAATCAAAACCAAAACTGTTCTTTGATACACAAAATACTGAGATAAGGGGAAAGAGCTTATTCAGTGTACTGTACATAAATTAGCAAAAATTTGGATAGGAAAGCATGATAAAAATGTGGAATGAGGAGGAGAGAAGAAGGAAGAACTTCATCCTGCCTGTACTAGAGGAAACTGAATTTATAATGCTTGGAGACTTGGAAATGTCTCTAGGAAAAGGCATGGTGTTCTATTTTTAGATTCTTGTTCCGTATGGTTTGCATATATATGTGATGTTAAAGCTGTTTAGTCATGCTGTAAATCAGTTAGATTTTAAAAATTCACTCCTAACTGTTCCAGGATTTGACTTCCCTAAGGATGACTTTTTGATTTAAAGGACAGTTTAAAAATTCAAACATGTGTAAACTGTCATGTATCTAATATTCTAAATTATCATTTATCCAAAATGTTTTCTTTCAGGGCTATTCAATGTGTGTTAAAAAAACAAACCCTGGTTCCAGGCAAGATTTAAATGGCTTTTTTTTCTTTCTGTAATAGCAGGCATTATGATCTTGGTCAGTCTGAAACTTCAGACTAATTAGTTGATGCTAGCAAACTGATAGCTGGAATGGGCAATATTCTAAAACAGTATTCTGCAGGCTTCTTGATTTATTTCCTAATAATGACATTTTGGGAATTTTTTATTTGAGGGTGGGTTTTTTTGAGCCATTACTACTTATAAAAAATTCTGTACAGCTAATGATCCATGTACCATACAATTTGACTCCATTTTTAGAAATCTGTATCTAAGGCCAAGTTTTCCGGTAGATTCTCCCCTTCCTCCACCTGGTAAAAATTTAGACCTTCCTTACCCATTTTAAATTTTAGCTGTAGTATATGAAAAGCCTGGGGATGGATATAGACAAATTGTGAAATATGCTATGTCAGTGTCAGACATTAGGGAAAAGTTGCAAAGTGAAATTAGAAGCACGTTCCCTTATCTGGATAAAGTTTTCATCACATCTTGGAAGGCTGAGAGATGTATTTCTCTTTCCTTTTTACACTTTTTACATCCTGTCTGAGCAGTAAGTGTTCAGAAACATCCTGACATGCCCTCTGGAGATGCGCTTACCTTCTGAATGACCCAGACCCCAGTGATTTTGCTGTTACAGGTGGCTTGCCATGCTCCTAATGTTTGCCCTGAGTTTTGCTGGTAGTGACCTTTAGCACCTGGAGTCCATGAAGACAGTGCTGCTGTAAATGGTCTTCCACTTCCTTGCTCCCAGCTGCTGATATTGGAATTAGTAGGCTGAGACAGAATGGCCTTGGCTCTAGATTTCCTGGTCTGGAGAGGGAACTGAGTGAGAGTATTTATAATAATAAAAAAACCACTCTGAGCCATCCACTATAATGTGTAGCAAATCTTAACATGGGACTTGCAAGTATTCTCTGCAGGATTAAAGGCAATCTCCCTGTTCTCTCCTTCAGAGTAACTTGAGCTACTCCAAATATTCTAATGCCTGGTTACAGTAATTGTTGTCGCATGTCTTCGTGGCCTTTTCCTATTGCAAAAATATGACTTTCAGTGACCTTTTAATTAGATCTCAAGCTCCAGGCAACTTTTGAAACAGGATGAGTAATGTCTGAGAAAATGTCCTCCTGTACACTGCCATTTAGAAGGAAGTGAAGAGAAAGATGTGCCACACCTGTACTTACAGTAGCTGCTGCTGCTGCTTGAACTCTTGAAATTGAAAAACAGCTCAGGGTGTTTATATGTGTAGTGTTGCAGCCTTGAGCCATCAAAAAAATAAAAATCAGGTGCAGTTCTGTAGCACTGTAAGCTGATCCTTAGTCTTATGTTTCCTAGTTTGTGGTGTTGATATGGTTGGGAACTGAAGCATCAGGAAAAAGGTAATTGTTTGTCTCTGCTCCCTGATCCAGCTTTCCATGGGTGTTAGCACCAAGGCAGGCCACCTCTGCAGCAACTGGACGCCAGCAAAGGCTGATGTGTGGGCAGTTCATCACACCCTGTGCCACTTGGGACAGTGACCTCTGAAGAACAGCTGCCCTCCTTTACCCTTTTGCTTGTGCTGGCACAGCAGCCTCTCACGACCCTTCAGCGATGATGATTCAGTTTGTTAAATTACAGGATGATAGTTGTGTTGTGTGTCTCAGGATCCTGCTGATTTAGTGAGTAGAATCAGGTCAGTGAGGTGAGGCCAGTTGGATTTGTTGGAGCTGATACAAGGAAGAGAGCAATCTCCAGAACTGCCCCTCTGGTTGCAGCAATCCACTATGGCTGTGTCATCAAAAGGGATACCTCATTATGTGGATTTCATTCCTGTCACTCTTAAGTGCATTTGTGTAGGGTGCTTTGGCTAGAAGAACTTCATAGAAACCTCTAACCTCTAAAGTAAAGGAGTTGGCATGTGGTAAATACAGCACCAGTGTAAAGTATTAATCGTTCTGTTACATTATGCATGCATTAAGTTTATAGTAACTTGAGAGAATATCTTGTATATATCTGGAGAAAAAAAAAGATGTGCATTCGCTGTAAGTAATTGATGCTACTTTTTTGCTAAGTTTTACTTCTAAAGTGAAATAAAGCGTGCAGTCAGGAACTAGAACTTTGCTCATACATTGATGATGTAAGTGGTGGCTTAATTAATGTAAGTGCATGTAAGCTTATATCAGCACAGTGTGGTCATCAGATTGGAGTTATTTTATTTCTTAGCAGGGTTTGCAAGAGGTGCTAGGTCTGATGAAATTTAGTTTCATCCTATGTCGTTGAAATTTGGGTGAGCTCAAATTTGAGATTTTCTTAATCTCTGCTTTGAAACCATCTGAAAAGTAAGTGATGTATCAAAGTTCTTTTTCTGAGCAGTCATAATTCTCAAACTATTCTACAAAAAAATAATTAACCATGTTTTTAAGATTATTCATCATGCAGTAAAATAAGTGGATTTTAGCAATATTTACAACGTTGTTATGGAATAAAAGAAATGGAATCATTGAAATTTTACTGTTTGGAACTAGCGATTCATGTAAAACCCTGAAACAATTTTTCCATTACTGATGTGCTTCAATATGCAATTACCATTTGCTACGGCTTAAATGGCCTCTCCAACACCTGCAAAATCTGGCCCTGAACTGGGAGTACAGAAAAACTGAGGCATGAATAAAGCTATATTAAACAGAGATTGCATTCTGTGGTGTGTCACATCTATTTCTTACAGTGTTTTGACATGTATCTTGGAAGATCCTGTGCTAATTTGGTACAGGTTGACTAGAAACAGGCTCTGGCGTAGCACTTCCATGCTCGCTGCAGTCCAGGCCAGATTCACATCAATTCCAAAAGCCATTTTGCCCTTCTCCAGTCTTGTCCTTCTCCCTGCCTTGGACTGGGGTGCCAACGTTATAGCTGTATCTGAGTCCCACTGGGTCAATGGTTTGGTGGGATGGGATGGAATGGGACAGACAAGTCAGCTTTCACCTGGAAATGTTTCCTGGTTTGACGTACACATGAATGCTAATGTTGATCCAAACGATAGAGTGGAGTGTGGTGGGAATGAACAAGGAGAAGCTCTTTCAGCAGCAGAATTAATTTCCTTTATGAATTAAAGTGGTCATGTAGCTCCCTATTCAGTTGTCTGAGATGTCTGGAATGTCAGACTGTTCCAAGGAAAATGTATAATTCAAAAGAGCCTGTATAGGACTTGATGTACATGTGTCTTCTGGGCTGGGTATGATCATTTTGAGGAAAATAAAAGGACTGAAGATGAAGCCTATGAAGGCATTGGGTATCAGCAGTTATATAGAAGTGGAAAAGTTTCTTTATTATGGAATAGTAATCTTTTCTTTGCATTTTTTAGCAAGGCTTAGGAGGAAGGAAAGTACCACCTTTGTAAATCTTACCAAATTTGAGTAGAAGCAAGATACATTTGTTTCAGTCTCTTCAGAGAGTGACAACTTGCAGAGATGGGGCTTCTGCTCAGTACGTTAGTCAGTGAAGGCTCAGTACGTTAGTCAGTGAAGGCTCTAAGGCTGAAGAGGCTGATGAACCACCCGTGAATCCATGGTTGGTGCATAGTCTGCTGAAGGAGCTGGAAACCCTAGGGAAAGGTTAGAGAGGCATATTGGCTTTCCCTCTCCCAAACAAATGTGAGAAGTTTGAAAGAGGTATGAAAAACTGGACTACAAAGTGCAGTAAGGAACATAATTTATCTGGGAGCTTTTTTCATTCTCCCATGAAAGTTGGGCTAGAACTTCATTTCAAGCTGCTGAATGTTTTCTGAAATGCCCTGATGAGCACTTCCAAAGGTGCAGGTTTTCTTGTTTACTGTTCAGTCTTTTTTTCCTGCTGTATCTGAAATGTTACATGTTGTGAAGCTTCACCGGGTTTGTGTGGATAGTAAGTCACTTCTGGCTTTCCCAAACAAAACGCTATTCACAGTCACGTTTTTCTTCAATCTTAGTACTAATAGTTCCATCTTCCAAGATCAACTCCAATGTTTGGAAGGGGAAAAATAAAAATACAAATCCTGCCTGAATTGTTTCTAGAGACCAAGTTATACTTCCCTAAATTTGGATCATTCCATGACAGTAACACAACAGTAAGCTGAGAAATTGGTTGCTGAGCTTTGCCCTCTGTTTGATGTAAGGTTCTTCTCCTTGTACTTGCATCCCTTGTAGCATTGGGATATGCCATTACCTTTAGGTCTGATTGACATGTTGTTTTTATTTTACCTGACCATTATTTTTCTTTTGGTAAACTAAGGTCTTGCATATATATGAGTACAGCAAATAGTCATTTGTTGTTGTTTTTTTGGGGGTATGTAAGCCAGCACTTACTTCCTCTCACCTGCTAGAACGCTGTTGCTGTTTAGTTCTCAAAGACACACGCGGTGGCTTTGATTAAACTGGCAACATGTTTTTCACTTGGGCTATTGGGAACCATCTGTGTGTTCCTCTCCTCTAGTCTGTTCAAACCTTGCATATTATCTTTGGTGTCCTTTCATTGTGAGCATGAAAAGCAGTGAATGGGCTAGTCAGGCAGATAGCCAGCTATTAAGTGTTTGTGGTAACATTCATCAGCGAGCTGGCATGTTGCTGCTGATTGAGTCCTTCTGTATGGCTCTTGCACTTGGGGCTTGCCACACAAAAAGAGTAACAGTGAACACAGATGATGTTTCAAGGTAAATGCCTTGCTCTTCTGCCGGCAAATTTAGCAGCACTAATAGGATCAACATCAGAACTACTACTCAATATTTTTCTTCAAAGCGTTTCCCAGTGCCATTACCCTTTAGCTTGGTGATAAATTTTTCATGCAGTTATCACAGACTAGTGTACAAATTCTAAATACCACAGTCAGGTCTTCTGTAATTGATAAAGCCACTTACAGAGCAAAATGCGGAAGCTATGAGCACTCAGTCTTGGTTTATGCCTAAAACTAATTATCTTTTTATCCTTTGAAATTTTTGAGGGGGTTGCGTGTAATTATCTAATCCAAATCTTGTCCCAGTTCATAGTTCTGTTAAGTGTCAGCAAGGTATCTGATTGAAAGTGGTCAAACACTCTTTCACATATGCCAGAAAGCTTTTATAAAATAAACAAATCCATAATCATGGCTGCAAATGGATACCTCTGTGCAGTAGTTCTTCAGAAGAGCTTGAGTGTTTTTTAAGTATTTGGGTACCAAATAAAGAAAAATATGATATTTAATAATTAGCTACTACTTACTATCTTTAAAAATCAACCTTAAGAAGACTCAGACTTTCTTGCTGTTGTGTTAATGTCTGTTTCTACTGTCATTTTAGTTCCGATAAATGCTGTTAGAACATCTTAAAATTTGGAAATACTGAGTATCCAGGCACTGTAAAACTGGATGGCCCCTTGCTCGGGCAATAAAGAGGACTCTAACAGTGTGTGAAGCAGTGTCGTATCAGGAGGCTGTTCTGCAAGGGCTGTAGGCACTTTGCAAGAGGTAACCAGATTGTGGAGTTTGTGTCATTGTAGTGATTACCAAAGTCTTGCACCACTGCACTGGTCTAATGGATGTTGATGAATGACGAAGAATCGGATCATTGAGCAAGAGGCAGACAGAGTAATGGAAGTGTGTGTATGTATGTCATAAAAACAGGAGGGAGGGCAAGCAGAAAAGGTGTCAGAGAACACAGAATGTGTCACCTTTGGCTTGTAAACAGCAGAATTTTGGTGAAGTTTGAACCCTGTAGAATTTGTATCTACCTCCTTTACTAGGTTCAGTGGAATAACCCCCTGCCCTTCCCACTGTACTACCTTCCCTTTTCTGCTACACTCTTCCTTTCTTCTCTCTTCTATGTTATATTGCTTCCCTGTCCCTGCATGACCATGGATGCTTTGCAGCTTGGTGTGTGCTGGCTGCCAGATCACCTTATTTCCTTAGGAAACCAGATTGGAAGAAAGCTTTCACTCGGGTTGACAGTAAGAGGAAACAGGCAGCACAGGAAAAGGGAGGCAAGGGTCTGTGTTTGGAAAAATTAAAACTGAAGTCAGCAAAAGATGGAAGAATAAAAAAATGTACATTTTTAAAATACAGGGAAAATTTCACAAATGGGTAGCAAGGCGATTGTACTTCTTTAAAACTGAAGTGTGGGTTGTAACAGGTATTTATCACCCTAGTGAGCAGGTTGGGGCTACCTGGGTGTGGGTATCTTCCAAGATGTGTATACAAGCACTAACTTGTTAAACCTGCCAGCCTTCTGTTTTAGTAGCAATATCATAGGAATGCTGTTTCTTTGAAAAGGGTGCACAGAGGGCAAACAAGTTACTTGATTTCTAGAATGTAAGTGAAGAGGGATGGTTGAGAGAAATGGTAAAACTTGCTGCTCTTTCATGTTCTTTCTCCAAAGAAAACATCTTAAATAAAATATTGTATCTGCCTGATGGGAATGTGGCTCCACAGACAGTTATCTGCGTCATTTTCTTGTTTCCCTGACGTTAATCTTTTGCAGTTCACATAGTTGCCTACCACAATGTTTTGTAAAGGGGATGAGTAGATAAAGGGACTGTGGTGGCAGATGAATTTCTGTCTGACCAGACGGTTTGGACGTACCTTCAGGGTAGATCTACCTCGGTGTTTTTATCATGATATGTAACGACTTAAACCTCAAATCACTTACAGGATTGGTTCCGAACTGTGAAACTACCTGGTGTAAGGCAGTCCAGTATATGAGCAGGGTTCTCCAAGAGCCCATGGAGTCTCCACCCTTGGAAGTTTTTGAAACCTGACCAGGCAGAACTCTGAGTAACCTGGTCTGAAAGCAGTATTGACAGTGATTTGAGCAGGAGGTTGGATTAGAGACCAGCTAGTCCCTTTCAACTTGAATTGTGAGTCTGTGTATTGTTTGCTTGCAGTTGTCACATTTATTTAAAACTTGAAGCTGCCAATGATACAAAACATCAGATGTTCTTGAACATTTGGCAGCTTCAGCTGAGTGATTTTTGTGAATTTCTGGAAACTTGCACTGCCTAACAAAATATGGAGGAGTCCTCAAATTACAGGCATTGGATAATTCCACCACTGAAGCAGTAGTTACCATAAACCCAGCAGGTAGTCTTTTGCCCACTGATGTAAAGGTGCTGGCTGGTGTGATTCCAGATGGTAAATTATGGACATAAATTGAATGATTCAGAATCTGAACAGAAAGTAAAAATTTAAAATATACCCTGACACTTCTCATTTTTAATGGCATTCTAGGTGGGAAGAGTTAACTTTTTATTTTTTGAGGGTGATGTTGACAATACCACCATCCTTCCCTGACCTGCCTTCAGAAATGAGAGGCAATTTGGCAAAAGCTTCTGACGTTGAGAGAGGCTGGTGAGCACCCATTCCTGGGTGCAGAGTGCCCAGTCTGCTGTGTCAGATCGTCTCCACTGGCATTTCCTGCAGCTTTTAGTCATTCTGAAACAGCCTTCAAATATTTTCTATCAGGTGGTATAATACAGATTGACTGCAGTGTAGATGCACCAGCTCCCAAACCTAAATCACAAACCTGTTTACCTGTGACTGTGCTTTAAACTGTATTTTCAAATTATTCAAATTGATGTTTTTGTGTAAATAAAATATCCTAATCCCAGCTCTCAGTGGAAGAGGAGAATATGATCAGAATAGAAATTGCGTGTGGAAAATTATGTCTTTCATATGTACCCCTCTGTTCAATGAAGAAATAAAGGTTGGCATTTCACTTCCCATTATGAATCAAAACATCGACTGTTACTGTTTTGTTTTATATTCCTGAGACTGTACATTACTTGGCTCCTTAAAATTAGTTCTTTGGGGTTTTGTTGGGTTTTTTTGTTGTCTGGCCTTATGGAGAACACCCTTCTTCCAAACAAGAATAAGTACAATAATGCAAAATGAGCTTGAGAGAAAAGGCAGTGATGCATACAAATATTTGCATGTAGAATGTCTATCCCAAATTCTGATTACATCCTCACAGTCATGAATAAACAAACTCTTGCAATTACTCTCAGCTAATGTTACCCTGACAACAGTGTGTATATATAACAAAATTCAGTAATCACTGCCAACAAAACCCCCAGCACAGCTAAGGCTTCTGTTTGCCAGGATGAAATACTTTCATTAAGTATTAAATCAACTCTAAATCATAAGTTCTGCCTTCAATATTAGGATCAAAACTAATCAGTAAAGTGTAATTATTCATTCCAGTATATGGAGATAAGTTTGTCTCGAGTTCCCTATTTATCAAATAGTGATATAGAAAAGGAGAAGCTGGAGCTTTTTACCAGTTAGATAGTGATAAGTCACTTGGCATTGTTCTGGCAAGCACAGCAAACACAGCCTGTCTCTGCTACTTTTTGGTGGAAGTTTCTGCTCCCTCAGTTTTGCCAGTTCTGTGCATGCTACTGATCTGGATATTTGTGGATTGAGGAACAGCAGCCTCCTGGGAGGAGAGTAGGAAAGCAAATAGGAAATATTTTTTGATTTAACTTACTAAGAGATAGAAATTGTGAAATCCAGTACTTAAATGCAGCAGGTCACATCCTGGTGTAAACAAGTGCTAATAAAGTAAATATGAGTTTAAATGAATTACTGGTCTGTTGCCTCCTTTGAACTCTGACTTGATGTGTAACTTTTGTTGTGGTCTCTGTGATGATGAGATTCTGTGGATATTAGGTTTTATTATAAGACTCAAATTTTTCTATTTTAAGAGAAGTTCTGTCCAATTTAAAATATTTCTGTACATTCAAATATTCATGTTTAGTGCTTTCCAAGAGAGAGGCCACTGAAGCTGCTGTGTTTCCAAACACCAACACCTACTAAATACTAAAAGCAAACATCAGTTAAGTGCACAAATGGCTTGTAAAAATAGTAACTTCCTTTTAGGAGAGAATACTTTTTTCATTTACGTATATTAAAATAATTAATTTTAAAAGCACTACTTCAGTTGACCAATTGAGATGAAAAAACAAGATCAACTAAAACTCTTGAAGTTTTTTAATTGAAATGGTGGTCAGGAGAATGAGGGCTGCTCATCCTTCCTTCTTCAAGGTACAATTCCTAGGAAGGTGGCGTTCATGCCCTTCCCTGCAGACACTACTTCTGCTTACTGAAATTAAAGTATGTTCTCTGCTTGATACGTAATATTTATTATCTTTTGAAATATAAAACTAATCGAATTTACTTGCTTTTATACCACTTTATGCATTTCTAAACTGAATCCCAGTTTTGGTGATGTGAAGTTAGATACACTTCAAAGCAAGGAAGTTTGTAGACAAAATGTTTTGTCACCAGTCAACAAAAATATAGGTTTGGGGTTTTTTTAAGTGCACAAGACAGCTTAGACTTTGATAGGTTGTCTTCCTGCTTTGAATGTTGCTTGTGTTCAATTTACAGTAACAGGGTTTTTTATTCTTAAACCAGTTATTTTATTGCCCAGAGAAGTTGTGGATGTTCCATTGCTGGCAGTGTTCAACCTGGTCTAGTGGAAGGTGTCCCTGCCCATGGGCAGGGACAAGGTCCCTTCCAACCTAAACTATTCTGATTCTATGATTTTGATGTTCTGTTTGCTTATCAGAACTATTGCTAAAATTTGTTATTTATTTAAAACAAAAATTATTATTGGGTTAGTGACTCCAGAAATAAAATTACTAGATTTCATTTCCCCTCTCCTTGAATTTTAATAACAGAAGCTGATGTTCTGCAAAATTAGTCCAAAGACCTCCTTTCTGTAGTAGCAACCTCATACTTAATAATGGAACTGTCATGTTTATTTCTTGTCTGCTGTTGTGCTTCCTCAGTCTGTCTTGGTTTGGTGGGAAGGAGGTGAGAGAACCTTGCAGAATAATTGACATATATCACAGGCATCAGCAGTGGTATTTACTTGTATGGGTGTCTGATTGGACTGGTATAGGTCTCTAACTGGTTTGAGGTGGTGTTTATAAACAATTTGGGGGTTTGGGGTGATAGTCTCAATGACCTTGTGGTGAGGAAGACTGTGGTAGGCATTTCTGTCCAGCTGAAATAGGGAGTCTAGCAGAATAGCTAGTAGAGTCTCATCATTAAAGTTCATACTTTGGGTAGACAAGAAACATGCAGTGAAAGGGGTATTACTTCTGGAGGAAACCTTTTCAGTAACACCTCTCCTAACTACAAGGAAGCAGCATGGTTATTCTTCAGTACAGCTGTTTCTTCATTTTTTTAGCTCTGATGATTTTTTGCTGAGAGGTTTTCAGGCTTTCTTGGTTAGACTCTATACTGAAGTCTGCAGTCTCCGGTTCAGACTTCTGTCTGTGTGGTTGTAAGGATACGTTTGTTTGTGTTATCATCCAAAATACACTGTCAAGGCAATGACCCCTCTTGTAGGAATTCTGTTTGGCTTGTAACTCATTAGCTTAATCATAGTGTAAGGTGAGGTAAAACAGGAGTCTGGGCTGAATTACAAGTAGTAGTTCTGTGATATTTTATTCAGTTGCACATGGGAAAAATACATGTGTTGAAAAACTTCATTCTTTTTAGTCTAATAATGTTTGTGATGAAGTGAAGACCAGCGATCTTTTTGTGCTTAGTTTGAAGAGTGAGCTGCTGCTTTGCTTGTGCATACTTGCTCTTGTGCAGTTTGGCTTGCACTTGCACCACTGTTTTTCCCTATTCATTTGATCTTCGTAATCAGAGTAGTGAACTGTAACGAACGTTGTATCTAAATAGTGATCCCCATGCTGTGATCTGGAGAGGAGAAAATTGATGGAGCTGCAGGTGCAGTAGTATTTATCAACCAAATATTTTGAGAAGTGTCATGAATTCAGTGGGACCACAGAATAAAGTAAGTGTGGGTTAGTTAATCGCTGGACATCTTTTAGGCTGGAGCCCTTCAGTACTTGGTCTAATTGAGATCTGGTGAATGTTGCTTAACAGAAAAGATAGTTCAAAGTAAAAATCCTAAATTAGCCACAGATCTTGTGGGAAATGGTTTCATTGCTGTTGAGTAGAGACAGCTCTCTTGAGAGTCAGCTGTTAAAGCTTTAGCTGGTACTAGCTGAAATAATAAAAAGTAAAGCTGCACTCTGCTTAAGAAGAGAATTAATCTAGTGGCTGAAGGGTAGGACAGATTGTCTCTAGGGTTTACCAATAATGAATGAGCTATCTCCCTTTCACGTGGTCCTTTAGTGATTCACAAAGCCCTAAAGAAAGGGGGGGGGGGATCCTTTTGAAAGACCACTTTACTCATTACTCATTAGCAGCAAGGCAGAGCCACTCATACGATTGAACTTTTTAAAAAACTTTTTAAGTGTTAATTAAATAGTGTTAATAACTTTTTTTTCCTTCTGTAGTTCTAATAGTTGAATATTTACTGTTGCTCTGGGTATGCAACAAGTACTTTTGACCTTTGGTTTATGGATTATTTTGGATTGCAGTGTTTCTCTTTATAATTGAATTTTCTTTTTTTTTTTCTTAAACAGCAAAACCATTTACAAAACTGGTAAAGGAAATGCAACTCCATCGAGATGACTTTGAAATTATAAAAGTGATTGGAAGAGGTGCATTTGGAGAGGTAAGAGATTTTTACTTGCAGTTGTACTAATATAACTTTCATCGTTTGTGCATCTGATTTCTTGCTATAGTTGACCTGTACTTATCCTAAAGACAAAAGATTCACACAGATGTGTTAAAATACTTCCAAATGTGGGATGAAGCAAGATACTAGTGCCAGGTCCCTTTGAAGCAGGTTATTTAGTGTCCAGTTCTGCCGTTTCTGTGACTGGCTCATTCTGACTTCAGTGTAGCAAAACAAGTGTCTCTTCAATGTGTTTATGAACAGGGTGGTCCCACCTAGAAGCTGCACAGCTGAATTTAGGATCTCTTCTCCCACTTGCCATATGTACTGCTGGGTGCTGCTCTAATTTAACACAGAACTGGGCTGCTTCTATGGCAGGAGTGCAGAGATTGCTCCACCCATCTGCCTGTCTCTGTAGCAATCTGGTAATGCAGAAAGACACATTTGGCTGCCTCAAAGACTGCTCCCTGTCATCTTTGAAGATCAAAGGCTGCTGGATCTGTTTTTTGGACAGCAAGTTGAATCATGCGGGGATGATAGGAACGCCTTGTGTTTTGAGGACTCGCCAGTCCCAGGACCCTGGACTGAAGCTTTACTTCTTAATATGCTTCATGAAAGTCTCATCAGTTACACAAGTCTGGTAGGGCTTGCCACTGGTAAAAGCATTTGTGAGCATGTCCCCTCCAGCAGGCATAGGATACCTGAGACTTCTGGAGAACCTCAAAGACAACCCTTTCAGCATTTAAGTACAGGTAACTAAAGTCATAGCTATCAGCAAGAGAGGTTATTAACTAGAGAATTTCTAGAAGAAAAAAACCCATAGATTTCTTCCAGGAAACTTCTTTTAAGTAGTGCCACACTAAAGTGAAATTTAGAGACTGCCATTAGTGGCTTACTTCAGCCCATTAGCACTTGGTTACAACTTCTGCTGCTGGTGGCTAAGGATAAGCTTCCTCATCTCCATCTCCTGTTGTCTCCCCAGAGAGCAGGACTATGTGCCGTGCAGGCCTTTCCTTCCAAGCGTGCTGTGCCCTGGACACCTCAAACTCTTCCATGTAGGGTTTGGTTGTGGGACAGGGTTGTCACAGGCCGACCAGAAACTAAGCTGGAGAAATACCAGAAATTCCAGGACCAGCTTCATGAAGTAATAGCTTCGTATCCACATAATTTTAAGCTACTTCAGAGACTTGCTTTTGAGAAAAGTGGACTCACTCCTAAGACAGAAATTAGTGTTTCAAGAATACCTCTTCATCTATACTATCATCTAATGATATAATGAGGTAACATGTAGTTCAGATGTAATTATTGTGAATACAGCTTCTGAAGGAACTGGAGCATTTTAAGTAAAATGTGCAGATAAACAGTAAAGTCTTGACTTGTAAGACAAAAGTTCACTTTCTAGTGGATGTTGAACTTGATAAGTACAACATTTGTTACAAAAAAGGGAATGTTAGGGCAGTGGAAATACTGCATGGAAATCAGTTACTTAACTTGAGTGTTTCTTTTTAGCTGATATGTATCATTCGAATATGACTTTAGAGAAAAAAGTTACTGCGAAGAGTTTGGCAGGAAAAAGCAAGACTTGGAAAAATTTGCTAAGTCCTAGGAAGGTCTGAAAAAAACTACAAATTTAGTCCAGGAAAGAGGTCTAAGCAGAGAGGTTTGTGAGTAGATAGAAGGCCTGGAGAATCAAGACAGTAGTAGGTAAGTGCCTACCTCTCTGTTAGGGTTTTGGTTCAAAGCAGTGGCACTGTTTTGAAGACAGTGTCCCTACTTACTGCAGAATGGTTTTACTAAGCATGAGCTGGGTTTCTTTTGGAGGAAACTAACCAGAACCTCCATTCCAGGTGTGCGCCAAATGCACTTTGGGCCCAAGGAGTACCTAAGAATCAATCACTGGGTTTGACTCTCCTAACAGCTTCAAAGCATGTTTGGTCCAGGAAACCAGGCTGGATACAGTCTGAAACAAAATTCCTGAACTGCACACAGTATAGATGGGAAGGCTCAGCACAGGATACTTTGATGTTGTTCTGGTCTTGCTGTGCCAAATTACTTGCTATAGTGGCTGTGACCACTGATATCTAAAGAATTTTAGATTAGTATTTTGGCAGTTAGTCTTTTGGCAAGATTAGAAGGGGTTTCTGGATCTTTTCAGAGCTAGACTTGTGAATGCTATAGCTATCAAAAATGGGAACCCTTTATAGTGACTTGCAGATGGAGTCAGTGTTGGGACTGCCTTCCGACAGTATAACTTTAAGGAAGGGCTGTTTTCCATGGTATTTGTTCTGTTCTTTTTCAAAAGATGCTCTTCTCCACTTAAGGAATTGACCAACTGGAAATCTCAGTACAACAGCAGAATGAAGTATTTATATGCACTTCCAGAGACTTCAGTTTATATTTGCCATGGGGCTTTAGGATGACCTTTCTTAGCTTTGGATCAAAAGTCTTAAGGTGTATAAAAGATACAAATTCTGGGTGAAAACTTGTATTAATAGTGTTTGGAGTGCCTGAATCAACAATGTGTTTCATATTCTTTCATTTGGAAAAGCATGGAACTTAACTAAAGCAATTCAAACATCCCATCCCCCTCAGTGGAAATGAAGTTTCACAGAAGTGAAATGAGAAAGTATCTTAATTTCATCCTTCTGTTAGAGCTGTGAGTGCTCACAGAGTCAGTGGTGTTAGTTATCTCTCAATATCACATCTTGTTCATCTCTTATCTAGAAAAGTTTTAGTTTATAGTTGCAGCAGTGTGAAGCTTTTTTATCAGTTTACGTTATGCAGGAATAATTGATTTTAAGTTCACTGTTCTTTAAGCGCTCTTGCCAGAGTATTTTGCGCTTTTTGCTTATGAAAGCATCCTTTGACCCTTGTGTATACTACATGCTATAACTGCCAAATATTGTAGGCATTATAAAATAGTAATTATTTAAAGGTTGACATTCCATAATAAGAAAACAAAATATAGTTTCTTGAGAGGAACTTGTGGCATTTGACTTGTATAAAATAACACTAGATAAAACTGAATGGAGGGGCTGTAAGTAATTTTTCCGTAGTACGTTCATTCATACATGGGAACTATGTTAGAAATTAGTTGAGGGGATTTATCTGCTAGAAGTAAATTTTTTAAATAACTATACAATGTGTTTAAATGTATAAAGAAATTAATCAGAATTAAACTAAACATATTCCTGTTAGAACTAAGTGCTTTAATTTAAGCACTGAACAGCTAAACAAGGCAGACTTTAAAAACAATGAAAATTACATTCCATTCTTCTCAGTTTAGCTCCTTTGGACTTTTTGGAGAATGCCAGCAGCTTTATTCCTACCTAACGCCTTTTGCAATAATCAGTAGCTTTGAAGAAGTATAGCTTAAACAAAATAAAAGCATGATATTAGTTATTAGTCAGGATCAGTGGTCAATTTTTGCCAGACAACACATAAGCCAGGGAAACGTGGTATTTGACCAGAGTGAGGATTGAGACCACATGTGAGCTTATCCCTGTGAACACAACTGCAAAATCAGTATCTAATTTAAGGCAGGTTGGTATAATCACCAGTGCATACCTGTACTGGCATGTCACTACCTTTTTCTTACTTACTTACTCCTTTGCAAACCAGCAGAACTCAGCTTGGTTCTTTACACTTTTTCCAGCAATATGAGAACAAAACCGAGTGCAAAACCTACCTGAATGGAAGTTCTTGTAGCATGGGAACTGGGAGTATTCCTGCTTACAGTATGGTGAGAGGGGTAGGAGAAGGACATTAAGTCTTTAAGGTCATGTGTCCTCATTTTGTGTAAAAGACCACTTATGCACATTGCTGTATGCAATTTCAGTTGAAGAGCAGTTGTTGAAGGAAGAATGTGTCAAGATGTACCTTGTTTGAGAACATGGATTGTATAACGTGGCTGACACCTCCTGGAAATTTGGCAGTGTGGGATTGAAACAATTGTTTTCCTTCCCTTGTTTATTAGCAAGGATTTCTTGAATGAGCAATGCTTACTGTGGTTCCAGAGGAAGGGTGGAACTGCTTAGTCTTGCTTAGGACAAAAATAACTAAAACTCTTAATGTGCCCCACCTAAGTATTACTACTCTGAATGGATTAGAAATACCTTTTCATATAAGTGCTGTTCTGTACAGACTTGATCTGTGTAGTGTTTAGTAATAGTACATGTCACCTCGACTCGAGAGGCTTAGTCAGTCTCAGCTGGAATCAGCAGACAGAAAAATGTGTTCCCAAAAGAAAATAAATAATGGTGGAGAGAATAAGACTGATCCTCTGTGTACCACAGGTTCTGAGCAGTTATGTGGTTCCTAATGAGAGAGATACTGGTTAAGGTCGCAGTGAGAGTCAAAAGTGAATATGTAAAACCTAAGCTTCCTGCGGTCAGTCGTGCTTGGCAGCAAGAGGCAGAGCTGCTTGTGCCCTTTCCATCTTGTAATCACAGCTGTAGGGTACTGAGTTCAATGTTTTGATGTAGTTCTAGAAATTAACCTGGGGCACAGTGAGCTACAGACTGCAATTTAAGGCTGTCTCACTTATTCAGAAGCTTTGGTGGCTGGTGTTAGGTGCCCAGCAGGGACTATACCTTCCTACATTGTGGATTAACAGAATTCCTAAGTATTGCACACAATATATGACACTTTTCATTGAGCTATTCAAAGAGTCAAAGCATTCAGAATATGATGTGGAAGTATTTAATTAGCTTTGCTTTTCTTCAGTATGCTCATCACAAAAAAAAAAATTAAATCAAAGCAAGCTATTTTCTGCTGTGGAAATGGATGAAGAAAGAAGCTGCTTTGTTTTGAAAATGCTTCAAAAGAGCTGGTTGCTATCTTAGTCCTCCCCAGATCCGTGTATGTTTGTATGGCAGCACCAAGTAACTATGGAGACAGGCAGGTTGCAAGGAGCTGGAGAGACACAGTTCATTGTAATGCTGCTGGGAGACCAGCATTTGTCTCTGCAAAACCCCCCCTCCCAGCTGCTGAGGAACAGCTTAGGTGCTGTTCAGGGTCTTTATTTTTACTTTGCAGAATCTTTCTGGCTGGCACTTGTGAGGCATTTCTTATTTGCACAACATGAAGATATATACTGCATGTTCAAAAAAACCTGATTTTGCTTTGGAAATGTGCACCATGGCACATGAGCTCTATCAAAAGATACTGATTGTTAATTTTATATGTAAAAGAGACATAAAATAAACCTGATAGAGCAGCCCAGACTAGTTTTTCCTCCAAGATGCAGTATTAAAACTATTAACTAATGAGCTCTATATCAAAGACTTTTCATATCCAAGACTCTTATGAGGATAAAGCAGTTCCTGCGGTGTTTTTGCAGTAGCTGGTGTCCACAGTATCAATAGCATGAGACAGAAATAGTAGAGTAAAAATGGCATACACAGGCTTTAGCTGAGGGAAATGACTGTAATATTCAATTATGAATCTGGTAATAAGACATTACAGCTAAATTGTTTACATCTGAAATGACATTTTGTCTCTCCTCCCGGTTGAAAGTCTTGACTAAAATCTCTGCTCAAATGTCTAAAGCCATTCCAAGTTCCTGCCAAAGGTTAATTCATGATATTTTACACTCTTTTATCCATAATTTTATTGTCCATTAGCCTAAGCAGATCTTTTATCACCCACATTACTGATGTCCTTCCTCCCAATTTTATTTGTAGATGACAATAATATCTACCTTTTTTTTTTTACAGGTAAAGCTTCCTCTATTCCCACAGTAGTATGAGACACTCTTTAGTTCTTTGATCATCTCAATAGTCCTCTTTCACACCTGCTCCAGATAAAGTTTATTTTTCTGAGGTGTGGCTGTGTGTGGAGTTTCCAATGAGTTTGTATTACAAGGCAGTAATGTTTGCCCATCCCTAGTGGTGTGTATCTATCTACCTGTGAATTCCAAAATCAAGTTTGCCTTTTTTCTTAACCACTTGCCATTATGAGCTGTTTGCATGAGTATTTTCACCTATATGTCTGTGTTCCTCTTCTTTTCAGCTGAGAACATTTTGTTCTTGAGTTTCACCTTATTACTAAAGTCCAGTCCTTGAGGATAAGTTTTACCTGAAAATTAAAGTACCATGAGCATGAGTACTGTCCTAGTGAGCATTTTTTTATCTTTGCTTGGAAATTAATGCCAGCATAGTTTCCAAGAAGTCTTTTTGTTAACTGTCTCAATTGTTTTCTGGAAAGCCAGTCTTACATTTAAATGATTTCTGCACTTTATTGTGCCATACTTATCGTTTACATAAAAGAAAATTTGTAACTTGATGCTGCTTACTAATGCTGATCATGTCACTCAGAGGGCAAAGTACAGTGGTGGGAAGTTCTGTCATGTTTGTAGAGGCTGATTTGGCTCAGATTCCCACCCTGTAGGTTTCACTGGGGCATGAGGAAAGGTGGAAATTGGCCTGGGATACTTTGTACAGTGCAACCCTAAATGTCAGTATTCAGTGGGTTTTGAAGATCAAAATGTAACAAAATACTTTTATAAAACAATTCAAGAAGGAAAACACTAACTCTTGCTGAAGTCTAGAAAAGTTACTTTAGCTATACTGGTTCTTTATTTATTTTATTGCAGTACAAGTGAAACAGTGCTTTGAGGTACAAAGTATGGGAATAAAACAGATGGCAGAAGTAATACAAATCTGATTGGATGTTGTGGCCTGTAGTAACCATAACTGGATCTCACTTGCACTTTAGCACCAATGCTCATATATTTTTTGACATAAATATGTCTAAAGTTGGTTGAATGGTAGGCACTAGGATTCATTAGACTTTCTGAGGTCCTTGAGGAAACATACTTGATCTTTATTGCAGTGTTCCTGTTTCCTGAGAGTTACAGTGATGCTAATGACACCAGATAGTAATGACTCAGACAGTAAACCCATACGGACATGCCTGGCAGGGGGTGTTGCAGTGGTGGGGGAACCCTTGCATCTGCAAGTTTTCCTTACCAGTGTTTCAAGACTCGGTAAAACAGAATCATATAAATCTCTCTACCAAACCTCTCTGTGATTGTTGTGTATTTGGACCCCCTGATTCCGCATTCCAACTTGACATTATGAAATGCAAGCTGGGTGAGTTTTAATTTTCTTAGTTTGACACAGGCATCAAAGGTAGTTGTTCTGGGTCAAAGGTGTGAGGTTTAGTTAGCCCACATCCCATCCCTTTGGCCAGGTACAGAGGTGTAGGAAACAAAATCCAAGGACAGAGCAGAGCTGAACCCTCCCAGTTTCCAGTGGGTGAGGGTTCAGGGACTCCCTAACCCAGCAGTCAGCAGTCACTGAGACCCACACTGCTGTGTGTGTTACTCAGGTGTTAAGCATGTACGTACTTAAATACTTTCTGAATACCTAGGTGTCCACAGCAGCCTGTGGCTGAGTTCCAGAACTGTTGTGTGACAATAATACTTCCTTAATCTTGTTACCTTTTTATTTTATTTGATGCTTTTCAATTTCTGTGTTATGAGAAACAGCAAATTATTGTTCTCTGTTTATCTTCTTCATGGTTTTATATATCCATCATAGCTGTTATCTCTTTCAGGCCTGGAATATTTTAGGTTATAAAATCTTCTTCAGAAGATTCTTCCTCTTTTATTATACCTCTACTTGTACAGTTTTTTCCTTTCATTATCCTCAATATACTTTTTTTTAACTTCTATTACAGTATAAGTTGTATTAGCCTTGGAAATGAAGAGTGAGCACCAAAATTAAATCCTGGTCTGTGCATAACATGAGCACTTGTTCAGCCAGTAGACTTTTAAGTTCTGAAGATAGAAGCAATGCTTTTGTTCTTAAAGTAGGCATTTGTAGCAGTTTACAAATCTGTGTCCTTTGGAATATCTCTGAACACCAACTTTAGTAGATGTGGTGGATCAGTAGGTACTTTAAGAATCATTATATTTAAAATCAGGTATTTTGCATGGTTAGTAGAATTGCAGTAAAAGAGGTCTCTGTTTCATCTTGCAAAGTGGTCAGTGTTGAATGTAATTGTAATTGTATTTGTTGAAATTGTAATTGAATTTGAGGTATGCCAGAGAAAGAGGAATTAATACAAAAATAAGAAAAAACAACTCCACTGCACTATGTCAGAAGCAGCCAAAGTCAATGACAATAGTAAACTTAGAAATACTGCCACCTGATGAAGAAAGTAAAAGAAATGTAACTCAAAGGAAACCCTGAGGTGTTTTATAGAAGAAAGGATTTTTTTCATTATTGTAAGTACTCTTGCTTATAACAGCACTGAGTATATCAGAGCATAATTTCCTTTGTGCTTCCCTGTTTCAGTTCAGACATCAAGGAGGTTTGGGTTACACTTTTCTGTTTGTTTTCCTTTAAAAAAAATCCTAATCATTTGAATTGGTTGAGGAGTCAGGTCTAGTCAGGCAGAAATTCTGTCACTTCTGTGAGGTATCTTCCTTCAGACTTCTTTTCAGAGATAAAATTCATGGGGAATTACCTAATTTGCTGTATGGTTCAGTTAATTTTTCTGCTGACACAAGAAGCTGCCCCTCTGTCACCCTTACAGCTAAAGCAGAGTGTGTTTACTGGTGTCATAATTTGATAACCACTTAATATGAAAATATGACTCAACTTTCTTTTTATGAATTCTACTTTTTCTTCCACAGAAGACAATTATCTTCCTCCAGAAAGTTTAAATTGGGTCTTTTTTAAGCAGTCCTTTCAGTTGAAAATAAATAGCACTAATATATAGTTAGCAACTGGGGAATCGCTAAATTGGTCCTACAGATTTGGCATCCTTTCTTCTCTTCTTTTTTTCTTTTTTCCAGGCCTGTTTCATTTCCTACTTTGTTCTAACATTTGCATAGCTCCTCAGCTGTGCCTGTCCTCCAGCACTCCAGGCTCCCATCCTTCCTCACCAGTTGAGCACGCTCCAAACTTGCACTATCCTGCAGTGCTTTTGGACAGTGATGGCCTTAGATGAAGTGTAGTAGATGCCTATCTGGGTTTGGGTTCGTGCACTGTATTTGTAGTTAAATAGCTGAGCAGTTCTAGTGCTGTGCTGTAGTGAAACTTGAATGTTGCTACTCCAGGGCTCACAGAGCTGCACTTGCAAATTGCACCTGCCCCAGAGGGTTCCTTCCTTTGTTCCTCTGCAGCAGGTAACAGCATTCTGTGCTGTTCTGTCCCTGCTCTGGAGGTGGGGGCTTTTCCTGAGTTGTCATGTTCTTCCTGGAACAGTTTAAGAAATGTAGTCAGCATCTTACAGTTTTTCAAAGCTTTTAATGTGCTGTTTGACTTACAGTGTGCCTTCAGCTGGATCAGGGTAATGACCCAATTAAGTGTACGGAGAGAGGCTGTTACAGTGACTTTTAGCTGTGATGAGGCAAGGAGCAAGGCTGTTTAAATTTTAAGCCATTGCTGAAGGTCAGTGTTGAACGGTTTCATATGTGCCAAGGAACCTCATGTGTTTGGTTGAAACGCTCCTGTCTTGCTCATCCTTCCCCTGCAGCATGAGCAGTGTCTGCAGGAGGTGCTTGTAGGCCAGGAGGCACTGGGATTGTAATGTAGCTGTGGATATTCTACATCACTTATAAAAGCTGCTTCTTAGTGCTGTGCCTTTGCCAGCTGTGCTTAGGGCCAGATTCCCATGTCTTTCCTGTGGTGGATAACTATGAGACCGTTTTTAGAGCTGTTTTTCCATTACATGGAATGTGCAGGTGTGTACAAGGTGCTGTTATCCATTATGTGACCTGGTGAGTGGAGTTTCACTCATTGACACATGGAAGGCTTTAGGAATTCACCTGCATGGTGAGATATCTGTCTAAATGTGAATATCCTGTTCTTGTGTTACTGGAGAAGCAGTAATCCCTGTGCCCCTCGTCTGGAGCTTCTTTACTGCTAAGGTGCAGGGAGGTATGACACTTCCCCCTTCCCTCCTCAAGACTTACAGCTTTGTATAGTGTTGCTCTGCTTGACGCATAAGTCCAACCTTTTTTTGTAGTCAGCGTCATCTTAAAGCTGCTGTAGTTCCTGAATCCTTTGTAGATAAGGGTTTTTAAGCAACAGAAGAGGCGAGCTGATGTCATTCCTTTTACTTTTCACACAGCTATTCAGAGCTCTGTTGGAAGCTGGTTGGTTTTCTGCTTCTGAAATAGAGATGAGCTGAGAAGCAGTAGAAATATTCAAGCAGTCCATGTATAGTCCTGTGAAAATGTTACTGTCTTAGTCATGATGCCTGGGGGTTTTTTGCCAGCTGCAAGAATTTTGTGGAAATGGTGTCTTTACCACAAGAAGAATTAGTTTTGGTCTTGGAGAATACAAGTTTTGGTCAAAATAAAGTCTTTGCATTCTTAAGCCTTGAAGTTTTTGTAGTCTCTGTTTTTTCTTCCACAGTTACAACTATGTGCACAGCTACTGTTCATAACAGATCAGTGTAAGCAAATCTTGTACACAGGATGCAGAGTAAAATGCTTCAAGCAAAATGGTGAATAAATAAATGATTATTTTTTTCTTTTCAAGTATCTGCATACAGTACACAAAAGCATGCTGATTTGCAAATATCTTTCAAGTTTCTGAGACCTGAAATGTGAAAACAAATTAGTCAAATGTAGTGTATTTCTATTGACACCAGCCTTTCTTGTTTTCCCAGGCTGCCCTTTTAAATGTTGCCCCGTTGGCTGCAGGCCTGGCTACAAGCCCTGCTTGTTCTTGGGAAACAATGCAGCTCTACTACACATCTTCATATGAAAAGCTTCATGCTCCTCCTGTATCATCCCCCATGTACTTCATCACGAGCACTTGACCACACATGGTGCATCAAGCACATAGTATTAATGTAGGAGGAATATAGAAGGAGCAAAGACTCAAGCTGTGGTTTATCAATGTGTCAATTGATCACTCATGACTAACTTATTTTGTTGATTTGTGAACATTAAGCTGTTTGAAAACTGTATTTTTCTGACCATGCTTCTGTTAAATAAAAATATCTTATTATTTCAGGTTGCAGTTGTTAAAATGAAGTGTACAGAGCGCATTTATGCAATGAAAATTCTGAATAAGTGGGAAATGCTTAAAAGGGCAGAGGTAAGTAATATGGTTTTTTTAACATGGAGAATTTTTAAAATGACATTAGGAAGATTACATTGAAGCTCTTCCAGATTAGGAAGAATTATTTCATGAGCATAGGAGCTTCATTCTTTTTTTCTTTTTTTTCCTTAAGCTGTTTTAATGCAATCAAGTCTGACAGTCCCTTCCAGGCATCTGTTGTTCTCAGCATTACTGTGTATTCGTTTACCAGACAGTCTGCCCTAGTTCTTACCCTGAATTTATTGGCCAGATTTTTGTTTACGGTAAAGGCAAGTGAAAGACTACATGAAAGCTGAGATTGGTGCTACTGTGATATTCACAGCTGTATACAAAAACATTATGAAAAGGTCTTTTTTCTCTTCCATTCAGAAATCATACATTAAGGAGCTTTGCATCCTACAGTTTGTAACAGGATTTGTATAACTAGTGAAACTGTAACTAAATATTTTGGAATCAGAGATTCAAATTGTAAAACAAAACGTTAAGAAGGTAAATTTGTTTAAGAAGGACTTTTTTTGTGAAAGGAGATGTACATTGTCGCAACAAATCGTGTAAATGGGAGTGGGTACTTCACAGATGAGGAAAAGACCTACTAAGAATACGCAGTGGGAAGCAGCTTTGTAGGATAGATATTCCTAGGATACCTATGCTTGCACAGTAGAGGAAAACCTTATAGCAAATGTAATATTACATAAGCTAACAGCAATAGAGTAGAAAGTACATGTAGTGCATCAGTACTTGCAGGAGTTCTGTTAAGGGGTAAGCACTAGCTGCTTTGCTGAGGACCGAGCTTGCTGACCCTTCCCTGTCCCATTCTTCTGTCCCCTTCCTGACACCTCCTCCCCCCCAGCCTGCCCTTCCCAGTGCCTCCCTTCCTTTCAGTGAGTCAGTGCCAGCTCTTTTCCTGTGATAAAAATCTCCTCCCTCCTGTTAAGCCCCTCTTCACCACTGCCTTTGCCTGATTTAGTCACACTCTGTCCATCCATCCATGCACTTCTTTACAGGCAGCAGCAGCCCGGCTCTCCTTTGAGCTGTCAGGAGATTTCACACTCTGGGCTGTGCTGCATCAGCAGTTCCACATTAAGCCTTTCCCTGTATGAGGGAAATTTGGTGCCCTTTCTATGCAGATTTCAGCTGTGTTAAATCATTGGTCAGTATAGAGTTATTTTAAACAGAAATGTTTGCAGGTATCTCTCTCCCAAACTCTCATGGAAATACAGCTAAGCTGGCTTACTTCAGTCATTTTTAAAGTGACTTCATTATCTAAATAGCTGCAACTTTTGCACGTAGAGATGTCCTGAGAAGACAGCTATTTACAAACTGTCTTCAAATCATGCAACTAACTCCTCTTACCCTCTCAGACAGGCATGAGGTGGAAGAGGTTTGGCCCCCAAAAAAAATGTATAATAAGCAATAGTTTTCCCAATATACACTTAAAATAAATAGTAGTTGAAAAAAGTTCTCTTTCTGCTCATTTTTCACATCTACAAAAGGCAATAAAGGAATTGTCTTCTCTGCTTGACCCCTTTGTCTTTTCCTGTTCAGTTTGATCACTTGATTTGGCTTTTCTGGGTAAGCAAGACTTTATAACCTGCATATCAAGTTCACACAACATTTGGGTGTTAAAATTTCCCAAATGTGGTAAAACTTGTTATTTTTAAAATGAAGCTGCAAGAATACAGTAACCTCTTAAATGGGCAGTTCTACTGAAAAGCAGACTTCAGGTGTTTTATTATCCACTGTATGAGTGGTCTGACAAGCATGTTGTTTTACTGGTTTATGTTTGTTGTGTATGACTTATTAAACCTAGCAAGAAGTTATCTAAATACTGCTTATTCATGTACTGGCTGCAAGAAAAAAAAAGCCCCACATGGTTGGAAGCCACTAAAATAAAGGAAAGATTAGTGAATATCACCTGACATCACCTGATAAATGGGTTACAAGCAAAATTGGCATGCCATCTGTGTTGATAAGGACAATTTGCATTTATTGTTCTGACAGCAAAATACATAGTCATTACCGTATTACTTTTGACAGTTCCAAATAAGTCCTGACTGGGTGATTAGGTAGCCTGTCATGCTTTTTCAAGTCACATCTCAAGGCCTTTTAAGCTAGTGTAAGCAGAGAGGGAGAGTTTTATACTCTGAATTCATGATGCAAAGTGTTCAGCAGCATTGCTGGGTTTTTAGTGTTCATAACGTTCCCTCACTGTTTGAGGTTGCACAGTGAACTGGATCAAGGAACTGATGTCTTCGAAAATAAACAAACTAGTTTTCTGTGTTGGCAGCCTCCTCACATTGTGGTGCCAGAAGATCTGAGAAGGGCTGTGCTCTGGTGCTGCGGGAAGGGAATAGGATTACTTGGAGCTGCTGTAGCTGCCAGACTTTTCTGTAGAGTGTTACTTTGGCCTTGCATTCATAAACCGTTAAACCACTCAGTTAGCATTTAATTACAATTTACTTCTCTTTGCACCAATGATTACTAGCTTTACAATGTGACCACAGCATGGTCTTCTTCAGTAGAAAGGTAAATGGAATTTTGCTTCCTTTGAGGGGAAAAATGGTCAAGATACCTTTATACGGTGCAATCATGTATGGTAAGGCTTGGTCTCCCCAGGCACATTTCCATTATACATTTTCTAAGAACTCTGAATGAACAGCAATGACAGAAACAAAAAAAGTCAATTCTTGTCTAGAACCCTAACACTTGAATCTACTGAATATCCTGATAATGCCTCTCTGAACTGAGAGTAGTGGAAGAGTCCCAAGGTCTGTGTCTTGATGGTTTTGATCCAATAAAAACATTAATATATTTTTATTAAGGAGACTCGCTTGAAGTTTATGAAAGTTGGTTTTATGTAAAGATGCTGAGAAAACCTGTTACACAGAGCTTGCTTCTCTGAAGTGTTGCAGTGTGCTGTTTGAAGTAGAGGAAAGATTATTGAAAATGAAAATGTATTGTACTGGACAAAGATAAGACAGTAAAATCTACTTATTTCCTATAGTGTGTTAGCAGTGTCTGGAACTGGGACTGTAACGTAATAAAAGTATACATGAAACTGTTTTCATAAAGGTCTTTATCAGAAGAACCAGACTTACTTTCCTAGAGCCATTATCTTTCTGCTACAGATGGCGGTGACAAGTTATCATTTTCTGGTTCTTAAAAATACTTTATGAAACAAAGATTTAGTGTTGACTTGAATTGGTTTGTGGGCTTTTTGGTGTTTGTGGGGGTGTTGTGTGTTGGTGTCGAGTTTTTTGGGTTTGGCTTGTTGTTTTTTTTTTAAAGTCCCAGTCAGGATTAGAGTGACTGAATGCCTGACTAAAGCCTGCAGAGATTCCTCGGCTTGTCACTTGTGCAGACTGAATTCCAATGAATAGAGACCTCTGTTCAGTAATTCAAAATAATCCCATAAAACATCCATATATATTCATCCTGTGAAAACTACTTGTTGATGTTGACAATGGCTTTTTCCCCCTCTCTTCCTTTAGACAGCTTGCTTCCGAGAGGAGAGAAATGTCTTGGTGAATGGAGATTGTCAATGGATTACTACATTGCACTACGCCTTTCAAGATGAGAACTATTTGGTATGTTTGATTCATCAGCTAATAAAAACTTTGGGTTATGAAAGAACTTTATTTTTTTGTATATTTTAAGGATATTAGTGCATTAGATCAGTCCACCTCATGCCTCACAGCAGTGTTTCAACATTCTTGTTTCTCCTTGAAGAAAAACTTCAAAGGGACTGACTGTAACTCCAGGAGAGTGAGAAAGTTGTGCAGTAATGTAGTATATAGAGCTTTAGTTGAGCATTTTAAATTAAATAATCTACCGTTGCATAAAAAATATCATGTTCAAGTTTAATATTTTGGATAAGACTGCAATTAAATAATTTGAGAGGTATTAACTCTGTGAAAGTAAGAAATCTTTTTATTTTACTTTTAACTTTCAGAATGTCTTTTGAAGCAAGATTTTGTTTAAAACTGGCAAAAGTAATTTAAAATGTTGGTATTTTAAAAACCCTAGGGGGAAAAAAGGCCTATTTCTTAAAAGTATTTATAAAGTATGTTTTTAAATCAACAGATTGGTCATCTCAGTAGATTGAGAGACTTTAGCAACCATTTATAAAGAAAGTCCATACTCTTATGACATTTTTTAATGATGAGTTACTAGAACTGTAACATAAGCTGTGTTTACCTTAGTCACAGAATACAGGAGAGTACTGGTTAGGAGCAAAGACAGTCAAGTCCCCACATTCTGTAACATGCTGAACCACACAGCTTCCCCGTGGCTACTTGAGGCTGGATTTGCAAGCCTGCTACTTCTGTAACAGCTGACAGAGTTGTAGTGTGAAAGTTTTCACCTTCTTAACACTTTTTAGATAGTACCACAGTAGCAAGTCATGAATATAAATAAGAAAAAATATATTGATAAAAGGCTGCCAAAGAGTTCAGGAACTAAGCAAGAGTTAGAAAATGCACATTCATTTCCACAAATGCTGAAACAAAATGCATTACTTTATCACGTTTGAAGTATTTTTAGAACAAGAAGCACATTGTAAGAAAATAAGTAGTCATGTCTTAGGCCCTCATTTACAGGCTATTTCCATTGAATGGTTTGTGATAGATCCAGGTTTTTGATCTCTCACAGTTTGGTTATCTCTGGCACTGCCTTGTGTAGGTAGCTTATAATTTCAAATTCCCACAGAACCAAACAGCCTTCAGACTTGCAGAAAAATAACATAAAGTATCCTGTTTGTATTTCCAAGTAGCTTGTAAGAATAGAGCTACCTAAGAAAAAATTGTTAGCTGTGCAAGATAGCAAGTGATAGTGATGACAGGGGGATCTAATACCATTTTATGCAAATCAGTTCCAAGTGAGATGTATCAATATAAATACATTTGTTTTCCCAAAGTTCCCAGAGGCACTTAGATGTTGAAGTTTCACTCGCCAGCAGAATGTAGACATCTAGCATGTAATTAAGATCCAGTATCTGAGAAAGCAACAGCTCTGCCCAACAGCCAAAGTCAGCAGATTCTCAGCTTGCCTGAGGTCTGGTTCTGCATGTGCTTGAGATGCTGCCTTCCAATTTGGTCTGTTACTCAGCATCTATCTCCTGTAAATGTGTGGTGCTCACAGATGGAGTGGATCTGCATCTCAGTCACTGTTGTAAATGATGCATGAAGAGAAGGTGAAATACACCGGGAAATAAATTCATCCAAAAACCTGGACAGAAGGTTCTCTTTCATACCATCTAGTGCTTGTCTAAGGGCTCAAAGATCTCTGTTTGATTCTCTTCTGAACTTGAAGAAGTTTATAGCTACATTTTTGATTATCCTGGAGAGTGCTGCCTTGTTTCAGAACCCGGGCAGATTTGGTTTACTTTTTAGCTCATCTGTGATCCTTGTAGAATGGAATACAAAGCTGAGAACAAAACAAGAACAGACAACAGAGCTCAGTTTTTCAACCTGGCCCTCTGAAAGAGAAAGCTCTATATTCCAGTATCTCCTCACAGCGATACTTGTGCATTATAGCTAGAGATTCTTGAATTCAAAACTACCTAAGCCAAATCTGAAGCAGAGAGACAGCCTTGGTGTCTTCCCACACCTCGGGCTTTGTCTCTTCTGGCTGCATGACAAAGGGTTCGGAATGAGACAAAGAGAAGGTAAGATGTTAAAGTAGCAAAGTAGAAAAGGCACCTGCCTTTGAAGAGTCTAAAAGTAACTAGGGTTCTATAGACTCTATTTAATATTAATAGAGCATTCAATAATGCAGAACTTATATTTAATCAAGAAATACAAAATTCTACAAAATGTGTATCTTCTGGAGTTCATTTTCGGGTTCTACTTCTGTAGTTTTAAAACCTTTGAAGTAAATACGTCATACATTACTTTTCTAAACAGCCAAATCTTAAATGACAATACATGGGAATGGTAACATGACTTTTTTCTTCTGGTTCTTAGAAAGCTTTCATAGAGCCATCTTGAGTCAAGATGAGTTAAGTAAGTCTTTGGTGATTCTGCTGAAGCAGATATGATGTAGGTGAAACATAGTCCATGAACATTAAAAACTTATATGGGACCTGAAGTTCTCCGTCTCTTCCAGATTAAAATCTGTTAGTTTTCTTTCCCAGTCTCAGTCATGATGAAGGGGCATATATGTTTGTCTGCTGTCAGCCTCTTAAAGGCTTCTGAGTACTCGTAAGAGTATTTTGATATCCTTTTTTTCCTTTGATTTCTAACTACTCTCACCCTGTTTGATGTAGTCAGTTCCCTGGAAGAAATGCAATGCCTCTAGATTTCAGCATCAGAATAGCCTTTATTTTAACCCCATAGGAAGCACCTCCTGGCAAGTAGATTGTTCTGAATTGAAAGGTGAATAAAATTTGACTTTCTTACAGAAGAGGTCTCATGATCTTTCTCTGATCCAAGTTCCTTGCTTCTGGGTCAACTGAGTTCTTGTTGAGTTATAAATGCTTTGGGAGCTAAGGGAAGTGCATTACCTTGTCCCTGACAGGCAGGATATTTCACTTACCACAAAAGGCTCTGTAAGGTCTCTTTGCCTTGAATTTGAGAGAAAATACTTTAGGACAATATCCCTTTTAGAAGATTGATGGTTCAGAGTCACTCTTTTAAGCCAAAAGATAGTGAGGAAACGGTTAGTATTGCACTTTATGTTCCTTTGCATTCCTGTCTTCTTTAATTTCCTTCCCTTGTGGAAGATGAATCTGTGGCAGGGACGGTGGATTTTAGGTTGCTTTACTTTGAGGAGAAAGATAACATGACTGCTTTGGAAACTTTACTCCAGAATAAGCAAAGTTAGTCCTAAACCCACATATCATCAAATCATTTTAGGAAGCATGGAACAAAATGGCTCAAGACTGGTAGTACTAGATAAAGTCATTATACTTGAAGTGATGGTCTGGATTTAGGTGGCTATTGCTAGGGAATAACTCAAACATAATCCTTATTTTGTGGTATGAAAAACAAATAGCACACCTGAGTCCTCTTCTTTCATGTTACCCTATCAGTATGGGTCCTTTCCCTGGATAGGGTAATGGCTGTTTGGCCTAGGAGGCTCTTTACTTTTTCATTGAAATATATTCAAAAGAGGATTAATCTTTGATTTTTAAATTTCCCACTTTGGTGCCTCTGGCTTGACAGCGCTTTTGGCTTGTCATGGGCATCTGTAACGTATAGTGTCGGCAAGCTCCTGCCAGCTGTGTTATGCATCCATGATGTGGAATGTGCCAAGATGAGTATTTGAAGATGTTGATGTGATAAATGCTACTTTTGGAACAACTAATAGTATGGAATTATACCAAAAATAAAAGTAGTAACGAAGTGTATATTTTAGACTAAGCTGCATCAAATAGTGCTTTTCACTATACTTGTTTTTTTCTTCCATCATCTCTTATTTAAAGAGTTGATAACGAGCATTAGTTGTGATATTAGATCATTTTCCTTG
This sequence comes from Manacus vitellinus, assembly GCF_001715985.3. Lineage (NCBI taxonomy): Eukaryota > Metazoa > Chordata > Aves > Passeriformes > Pipridae > Manacus > Manacus vitellinus. The sequence goes on along the minus strand of NW_021940750.1, from coordinate 33,054,029 downwards.
TGTGATAACACAATAAACTCTGATTTACTTGTTTATTGTTACCATATCTTGTTTGGAGGTTTTTTATGGTAAGAACTAAATGCTGATGTGTCATTCTTACTGTGATTATTAAAGGAATATGGTATCTTTTTATACTAAGTAAGCAAATAAAAATAAAACAGAAGATCACCAATTTTGACTGCATTCCACAGGCACAGAAAAAAAGTAGTGAAAGTTTTTTTTCGGAGATTAACTGGTGAACTTTGAGGTTTTTTATTTCCCAACTGTCTCCTAGTACTTGACTGCTTTATTTCTCCATTTTCAGTATCTAGTGATGGACTACTATGTTGGTGGTGACTTGCTGACACTTCTCAGTAAGTTTGAAGACAAGCTTCCAGAAGATATGGCTAGGTTCTACATTGGTGAAATGGTGCTTGCTATACATTCCATACACGAACTGCATTATGTGCACAGGTAAAATACCATCTCATTTGGCAATGTAATGGAAACTGTACATGGAACTGTACATGGAAATACATGTACAGTTATATGAAGTTAATCCTAAAGATACTGCTGCGTATACAAATTATCACAGTAGCCACAGGCAAACTACTGTGGGTACATGCTTAGTGTAACTCTATAATAGCTGTATAAGCTATTACATTTTAAATATCAAGTGTTGATAGATTGATATTTGAAGCAGTGACATTTATCTGACTAACCTTTTACTGAAGCTTCTATTTTTAATCAGGGTTCTTGGCTTATTTTTAGTTCACCTAATGAATATTTATTTGCTTTTGTCCAAGCCAACCTAGAAGTTTGAAGCAGTTTGAAACAGTTTGAGCTTTATACAGATGTTTGGACATTCCGCAAAATTTATGCACGGGTAGCCCATGATAACATCAGTGCATCTGCTTACCTGAGGTCATCTCAGACAGTTTTTGTAATCAGTGGGCACATATCAGTCTAATTGTTTTTGTACACAGGATGTGTATTCTGAATCACTGACTACTATCGTGTAAACTCAGGTTGTGGTTTGTAACAGTACAATTAATGTTTGAAAAGCACAGGGAATTCTCAAACTATAATGCTTTGAACTCTTCTGTTCAGACTTTGCTGTTTTAAAAATCAATTAGAAAAGATATATAAACTCTGCAGAACTTCTGTGAGTAAATGTGGGCAATATATGGGGATTTAAAAATGTTACAGCCTCGGAGAAGTTCACCAGAGGCACCTTGCATCCGTTTCTGAAGAAGGTGGCCTGACTACCTGACCGGCTACATCTTTTCATGGGACTGAGTGAATGTCTGTTGTGACAATAGGAATGGATGGATCTGAGGCCAAAACATATGCTTTGAATAAGAGATGTATGAATGCCCAAGAAATTACTGCTTGGTGACTGGAATGGATTAGGAGGGAGCATGATTGCTCTGGAGAGGGTTTCAAGGACCCTTTAAAGGCTTATACAACCTTTTAGCTGTAGATAGGAAACAGTGGAGCTCAGAGATGAGGAATTAAGCCTTTCTGAACAGCAGTAATGGTCCCTGAGGCAAGTGAGATCTGCATGTGAAGCAGAGAAGTGTTGCATGAGATTGCCTCATGCTGCAAATGGCACTGCGAGCAGTGTTCTTTAAAAAACAAATGAATTACTGTATAGTTGTATATTAGCTTTCATAGTCCCCTGCAACTATTGAGCTTCACTTGTGGTTATGGGACTGTTAAGGAATGTTGACAATATCTGGAGCTGAAATGTACAGAATAAGTTTAACAATACAAAATTGCTAAAGTATTTATTGGAATAGCATAGTGACATAGTCTAATTTTCTCAGCACATATTTTTCTGTATTATCAAAAATAAATATGCATTTAAATTTATGTTGACAGGCATAGATTAGCATTTATTATTTTGTATTAATACTGTTAATGAGCAACATTATTAGTGACATTTCAGGAATTAATTGCAGAGCAGTAACCTTTGGTTAAAAAAGGTTAATGCAAGTTTGTGTTGAATCAAAATGTGTCAGGTTGGCAGGATTTTTACACATATGAGGACCCTTTGTTAAACCTATCACGGTTCTTCTCACAAGTCTCCTCAAGTGTGAAACCAGAATTCAGCACCTTAAAAATCAAACATTGTGAGCTTCCACATCTATGTAGCAAGGTGTATTAGAGCACAGGGTTTTTGTTTACAACTAATAATTCTAGTCGTCTCCTCAAAGATCAAGCTGAAGGTATTGTACAGTATTTAAAGTTTTGGGCACATGTAGTGGCATTTGGAACTTCCCTTTTGAAGGTTTAAGGTAAAGCACGTGTGATTTTATATATTACTAGTAGATAGTATTATTTGAATAAACATAATATCAAAAAACTCCCCCCACCCAAATCAACACATTTATTGGCTTGGTTATCTTTTTCTTAGCTAGCTCAGATCAAAAATAATATTTCAAAAATGGCATGATGGTGTGCTGGCATGTTGGAAGTTGATCCTGGGTATTGTTGGCTAAAGGAAGGGAGAAGACTGGTATATATTGTCTTGGAAGACATGGATTTTCTCCTTTTTAGCCTGCAGAATTGGTACAAAAGTGAGTTGGTTTTGCTTTCTGCTCTTGTTCTTCCCTCTTCCTTTCTTGCCAACTTCCCAATATATTGGCTAGGTGCTCTTAAGTCATTTGGGATATCTTAAGGCTATTAATTAAAAAAAACCCACTCACCAAACCAAACAACAATAACCACAAAACCAAACAAAAACTAAACAAAAAACCAAAACCAGCCCAGCAAACCAACCAACTAACCAGCCAACCAACCAAAAAACACCAAACAAACAAACAACACGTGAATGTCTGAATGATTATCTTTTGCTGATACTTCACTTCATGTGAATTTGAATGCAAAGTGATGAAATAAAATGTCATTAATTGGTGGACGAAATTAAATAAATATGCTCTTCAGTAAATCCTTTTAGTGACCTTCCTGATATTAAAAAGAATATCAAGTAATAAGCTGGAATGAAACAGGAATGTTAGTTTGTGTAATTTAGTAGCTTTATCATGCTGTATATAATTTTATACCTAGCTATATCTATGTAAGAACAGGAAAGATGCAGATTGAGGTTGGAGACTTTCTAATGTTACTGTATCCTGTTGAAATAGTATTACCCTGAGCCCAGAGCTGGATGAATTCAGTGGCTTGTAGGGTAACTGCTGCCTGTACACAGGATGCAAAGATCCTTAGGTATTCCTAGAAGCAAATATGCTGTGCAATAGTGTATAGAAAGACTTGAATAGCAAATAAAAATACTAGTGAACAGAAATGCTGAACAAAATTCCCCACAGTAAAAAATAGTCCTAGATAAGAAGTTAGAAGTCAGTTATAAGTCTTGGCAAAAAAACCCAACATTTGATTAAAAGATTGTCTTTTCTCTTTTATTGTTCTTGCCTCTAAGCAATGTATTACAATGCATATTATCTTGAAATTATGTTGATAAACTGCCTATCTGTCACAGTTAGTAGACTCATTGTCATTGATCTGCCTGGTTATTTGACCATTCAGTGTTGAACTTTGAGCTTAAAAATCTGATGTAGTGTACATCTTCAATATTGTAGGCAAAATTTGAAGTTGGGCAGGAGGAGAGGGTAATAAATAGTACAGTAAAAAGCGTTTGCATCAGGGGGTATCCAATCTAAAATTCTGTGTTATTCTGATGCGAGAATAATCTTTACAATCAGAGCTAATACTATATATGCTTAAATCTTTTCACTTCTTTCTCTTCTAACAGGGACATAAAGCCTGATAATGTTCTTTTGGACATGAACGGCCACATACGACTGGCAGACTTTGGGTCCTGTCTGAAAATGAGTGAAGATGGCACAGTATGTATGAAGTAAAATTTAATTGGGTTGCTGGTAGTAGGACCTTTTAAGTGAGTTGCTGATCTTAAGGAGATTAGACATCAGCAGCGTGCATCGGGATGTGGTATATTGTAGACTATCTGATATGCTAAAAATTGAGGGAAGAGTGTAACTTAATGTACTTAAACACATTTCTGATGTCTTCATCTCCTCGTTTTACAGACTGCTAAACTTTTAAAGTTATACTTTGCTATATTTTTCTGGTTTTCACTTTTTCTCCTACTGATCATTGGAGTTTTCAGGAGATTTTTATGAACTATCCAAATTTATTAAAAAAGGACAAATTTCATATTATATATGTGTTAGAATCACATGTGACCAAGAACCGTAAAAGCCATGACAGACTTGAGTATAAGTCATCCCAAGTGAGGACATAACTAAGCCCAACTAGAACTTAATCTGGCTACTGCTGTAAAAAACAAAAATGTCTTCATAAATGTATTAACAACAAAAAGAGTGTTAAGGAGAATCTCTCTCCTTTATTGGAGTGGAAATATGGTGACATATGCAAGTGGAAATATGGTGACAAAGAATGAGGACAAGACTGAGGTACTTAATGTCTTCTTTGCCTCAGTCTTCAATAGTAAGAGCAGTTGTTCTCTGGGTCATGAGCCGCATGGGCTGGAAGATGGTAATGGAGAGCAGAAATGAAGTCCCCACAATCCAAGGGGGAATGGTCAGTGACCATTTAGACTACACCACTTAGACACACACAAATGTGGAGTCACCATCCCTGGAGGTATTGAAAAGGTGTGTAGATGTGGCACACAGGGAGATGATTTTAGGTGGACTTGGCAGTGCTCAGTTAGCAGTTGGACATGATGATCTTAAAGGTCCTTTCCAGCCTAAATGATTGTCTGATTCTATAATTAATAAGCAGTTTGTTTTATATGCCTTTGACAAATGGAACAGCAACATGATGGTAATGGGCCATCTTGTGCACCAGATTGGATATACCTCTAAAAGCTAAATTATGCATGATGTTTTTTTGTTTGTTTTGCCTAGTTTAGGGCACTTGCAGGGGTGCCAGACCTGCCAAACTATGCCATGCAGCATCATTCACTGATTTTGGCACAAGCTCACATCTTGGTGATGTTCTCTAGTTATAAAATGCCTGCCAAGGCTTTACCATATTAAAATGCAAAATGAAAGAGCTATTGGAATTGAGAACATATTCCTAGAGATCAGAGCTGTTCTGCCACTGCCCTCATGGTCACGTCTTCTCTGCTACTTGGGCACAGGGCCATTCCCCACCTTACCCCTGTATTGTATCCAGTTGCACATTAGGCAATAAACATTTGGCTAATTTCCGACATAATAAAACTTACCCAAGAAACCTGTTTTGTGATCTTCAAATGAAACTGTAAAATTCAGTAGTAGGACTTGGTCTCCCTACTTATCCATTTTTCATTTCAATTTCTGGCAGCCAATTGCAATTTTAAAGTATAAACAGACACAAAGGAAAAACATATTTTGTCTTTCTGCTTTCACAATAGCTGTGATTATTTTGGGTTTCTACTGTCTACAGAATAAAACGTATCAACTGATTTTATGTAGCAGTAGACTGGAACTTAATCTTTGCAGTCTTTGTTACCTTCTTAATATTTTCTTTGTTATGTTGCTGGGAATTTATAAATCTCTTCCTTCTCCAGAATCATGTCCTGCTGTCTCTCTTTGTCAGAAATAGTAGTGTGTGAATTAAAAAAGTTGCTGAGAGAACCTGAAAACTTATGAGACTTATGTTTGCCTTATATTCAAGGTACAGTCATCAGTAGCAGTGGGTACACCTGACTACATCTCTCCTGAGATCCTGCAAGCAATGGAGGACGGAATGGGGAAATACGGGCCCGAATGTGACTGGTGGTCACTGGGTGTCTGCATGTATGAAATGCTGTATGGGGAAACACCCTTCTATGCAGAGTCACTAGTGGAAACCTATGGGAAGATTATGAACCATGAAGTAAGAGCTATATTACATGTCTTGTGTTTCCACAGAGTTTATAATGTTTACAGAGAAACTTATCACTTGAAGATGTTAAAGTGATGGTAGTTCTTAGCTTTTTCACGGTGTTTTAGAGCCATGTTGTGTAGGTTTGATGGTTCAGGTTTTAGGAATGTTCAATTCTCTGAACTGCAGAAATTTAATTGTTTGACAAGTTGAAATTTTTCTCTAAATGCTGATGTTGTTCTCATTGGAAAATCTAAGCAGTCATCGCAAAGTCAAAATTAAAACCTACTGTTATGTTAGGCCCAATGCAAGTTTCCTCTGGAAAGTGCAGGAGAAATGAAGTAATGCATTATTTACACAGCTGTGCACATTTTCTGTCACACTGATAACAGTACCAAAAAGGCAACAGGCAAGTCAGTCAGTGTAGACATGAGCTGCATGAAGAACCTGAGGTTGGGCATTTGCCCAGGGTCAGAGTGGTAGAGAAGAGTTGGAACTTGTGGGTGCATTTTGAACATTAGAGAGTGAGAATAAAACAGTTCATCGTGCCCTTTCAAGAGCTGTATTAGAAGGACACGTTTATGTGCATACTCATCCCAGGTAGCCAGAAGCTGTTGCAATAGGGTTATTATTGCATTTTCTTCTTCCCAGGATGAGTGCACTCTTCTGGGGTTTACAGTGCTGACTCTCGCAGTGAGGCAGTGATGGATAAGACATGAAATCCTTGCCAGAGCTAACACCCTTGCTGTGATGAATATTAATATCTCTCTTGCTTTAATTCCTTCAATGCGTGAACTGATTGCAAATGTAACCTGTCCTGCAAACTCAATATTTTAATCTCACTTGGACACACAGTCAATATGATTGTATGTTTTTCATTGGAAGTTTTTAAGTTTAATTTAATTTATGCTGGTTTGGTCCTTAATGATCTCATTTTTAAACTTGAAAAGTTGTATTATAAATATATATTTTTATATATATCTGTCAGCAACCTGATCTAGTGGGTGGCATCCCTGCCCATGAAAGGGGAGTTGAAACTAGGATGATCCTTAAGGTCCCTTCCAACCCAAACCATTCTATGATTCTATGATATGTACAAATATGCTATTGTCTTTTACTGGAAAACAAACAAACCAACCCAACCAACCAAGCACCAAAAAGCCCTTCTTGACGATACAGCAGTGGTAGTAGTAGCAAGCTAAAATACAAATAAAGGTTTCCCATTTTTTTCTATCTATGGTAATTTCAGTTGTTAGTGATAATTACAATTTTTATATCTTATGTTTGTTTATGATAATATAAATATTTTCTGAATGTAGATTTAATTTTGGTAAGAAAAACAGGTGTTTAACCTATAAATTAGAAAAATACATCCTTAAACATAACAACATTTGGTAAAGAATTAACTATCATCATGGGGTTTTAAGAGTTGAAATTAATTAAATCTCAAGGAATAAATCTTAAGGAGATCAATGGATCTCTGACTAAGAGTACCAGTGGGGGCCTGTCTTTATTGTATAATCTTCAATATATTGCAGTGTGTTAAAATTCTGGTTTATCTTAAAAAAGGTTTACTTTTCCCAACAGAGTTACTGTAACCACAGTTAGTTTAAAACATATCTGTATTAAAGAAATTGAAAAATGATTTCTTGTCCTCAAAATCCATTTTAAGACAAAAAGTCTATCACTGAATGTATTGAATTGTGCTCCTGTCACTGCTCGCTGGAACTAGAACAGTATTTGACTATTCATTTCCAGTTTTACTAGCATGTTCTTTTTGAAACTACTGTTGGAAGTTACAGAATAGATTCCTTCTCTAAAAACTTCTCTTATTTGTTTTGTTTTGTAGGAACGATTTCAGTTTCCATCCCATGTTACAGATGTATCTGAAGAAGCAAAAGATCTTATTCAGCGACTTATCTGCAGCAGGGAGCGTAGACTGGGACAGAATGGAATAGAGGATTTTAAGTCTCATGCATTTTTTGAAGGACTTAATTGGGATAACATCCGAAACCTAGAAGCACCTTACATTCCAGAAGTTAGCAGTCCTTCTGACACCTCAAACTTTGATGTAGATGATGATGTACTAAGAAATCCAGTGAGTCTCTGTTTTTAAATATTACTAATGGAAGTGTTCAACCTTGCTGCACTGAAAGGTAGTAGTGAGAAATTATTTCAAAATAAATAATGTGAGAGATGAAAAATAAGTCACTTCAAATGTGAAAAATTCAAGTTTTTCATCTCTTTGACATTTTGGGTTATTAGAAGTCATGAGCTGCTTTTCTAAGTGGTAGCACTTGCCAAAATGAAGTATTGTTACATGGCCAAAGTTAAAACATACTTAGGTGGGGAAAAAAAACCTTTAGTTGCCCTTTCAGTTAACCTTTACAAGGAACCAGTATTTGGATTTATTCCTTTTCAAAGGTGAAAAAATATCTGTCTTTAGAAATACACATAAATTCTCCATGCAGCTTGCAATCACAGCTGTCCAGGTGAGAGGACTCACACTGCTACTTCTCCACTGACTTAAGAACTGGGAGGTTGGTTTTTGGAGTAGGGAACATTGGAGTTCTGGTCCTGCATTTCTGTTGTGTCATAGTTTGCAAATGTGTCAGGAAGAGCAGAGAGCTTTTGTGGTAATTTGTTCATCAGCTTGTATTCCAAGAAATAAAGAGCTTTTGGCACGTTTTTTGATTACATGTTCAACAGTAACTAGAATACTAAAACTAACAACATGCATTTTGGTGCCAGGTCACTTTTAATTAGGAACTTGGTATTTCAGATTTTCTTTTACTGGCTACATTCTGCTTTGAACTTGTTGAAATGCTGCCCTTTCAAGTGCCAGTTCAAGAGGCTCCTAAATTCAGGTCATTATATTAAGTGACCTAATCTGAAATAAAGCTTGTTCAGGGACAATGGAGCATAACTGCCAATTGTCAGTTGGTGTACTAAGAAAAGTGTTTCCACTAGCTGTCTCTCTTTTAGCTGTTGAGGCTCAGTCAAATGCCTTTCACTCTGTGTGGGTTCTCTTTCGGGTTTTCATGCATGTTGTTTTCATGCAGGAAGTGGTGCCACCAAGTTCTCATACAGGCTTTTCTGGATTGCATTTACCGTTCGTTGGGTTTACATACACAACTGATAGGTAAGCAAAGGATTTGTTCTTCATTAAACTTGTTTCCCAAATGCAACTAATTCTAGGAAATTCTCATTTTTAGAAACATGTAGAAAGATTGATGTTCACAGGTATACTTCTGGATAAACCTGTATCCTTCTTTTTTTCCCCTTCAAATGTCTTAACATATTTTGATTATACGTGCCAAGATTAGATGCTTTTGTATTTAATATTTTATCTGTTTGAAATGAAAGAAAGTTAGGGGACTAGATGTGTCAATTGCAGTTGGGTGTAAACTTGCTGTCCCTGCACTGTGAGGCTGAGAGCAAGTATTGTCCACGCTGGACATCTTCCAGTAGCTGTTCAGGATTATCTCATTGCTCCAATGTCCTACTGGTAGGCCAAGTTAACACAGAGGGTTCTGAGCACGGACAAAGTGGCTCACTTTGCACATCTTTGAAATGGCCTCCATGTAGAGAGATCTCCATGAGATCTCTCAAACATGTTCTTGTCTCTCATGTTAAGATATTCTGCCCTGTTTGTTACTTTGTTATTTCTCTTTGTTGGGGTTTGTTACCCTGTGAACCCAAAATACACGTCTCATCCTTTTCAGAGGGAGATCATGTGCCTTAACTGAAATCCATCTTTGTCATGCTTTAAACTTTGGGGTTTGTCCCTCAGCTATCTCAGTGCAGGTACACTTACCTGCTTCCTTTTCTCTGCCAGATAGTAGTAACCTTTGGAATTGGAGAGTTAACATTTCCAATCATTTAGGCAGTTTGTGAAGTGAAATGTGTGTCTGCATTACTGAAGTCCTGCATGCAGGTATCTTAATTCTACAGCAGCATGGACAGTAGTTAGGGAATAATAACTTTGCCCTGACAGTTGTCTCTACAGTAACAATTACTGCATTAATTGTTCTTGTAAATTTAAGGTGCCTATTTGGTGGAATCCCAGCATGTCACTGCTATAGACTGCTGTGAGTATTTATTAAAATGTTCTAACTTATGTAATTCTTTTCAGCTCTTTATCTGATAGAGGCACTTTAAAGAGTGTGATGCAGTCTGACACTGTAACCAAAGATACAGATGTACAACGTGACTTAAAGAACACTTCACAAATAGAAGGCTATGAAAAGAAAATACGGAAGTTAGAGCAAGAAAAGCAGGATTTGAACAGAAAACTGCAAGGTTAGTGGTCTGTATTTGTTTGGATTCTTACTTCTGGTCATTGGAACATATTTATTGAAAATATTTTCCTTTCTTTTCTGATTTTAAGAATCTACACAGACAGTGCAGAGCCTCCAAGGTCCAATGTGTGTTACAGTAAATACAAGCCGAGATAAGGAGATTAAAAAATTAAATGAAGAAATTGAACGGTTGAAGAACAAATTAACAGGTAAGCCTCTGGCATGGTAATTATAGTAATGCAATTTATTTTGGTTCTCCTAGTAACATGATGTGCTGTGTTTTTGCAATACGTAGAATTAATGTTCTTGAGGTACTTGAAAAACAAAAGAGTTTTTTAAATCCTCCTTCAATATGAAGTGACATTTCAGTTTTTCCAAATGAGTGCTTAACTACTTCTTCCACTTGCTTGACCTGATAGCATATACTAGAGTGGGAAGTCTAGAGTACAATGAATTGTGTGCATGGATTCAGTTAAATATTTTATGTGATGTTTGTTTCCTTAAAAATCTCAGGAGATTATGTTCTCTTACTCCTCCTTTTTGGGGAGAGCACTGTTTTGGAGGGGTTTTACTTGGAGGCAGGTGTAAGAGATAGGGGAGAGAGAAGTGTGGTTGCTCTTAAGTAACATAAGGGAATAGATGGGGAGATGTATAATAATAGTTCACATTTAAATATTTCTGAGCTCCTGCTCCCTTTGTGTTTCTATTTGGTGATGCATTAATTAGGAATCTGTCCTGAGGGAAGACTGACTCATATCACTGAAAATCTGTTGCTTGACAATGCTATTAGTTTATCCATACAAGTTTCCTGTTAGCACCTAATTTTTAAGTGGGAATCAGTGATAAACAAAATGTTAGTTTTGAATCTCAATGATTTGGCTGAGAGTTTTATAGGGTCCCATAATATAGCATATGTGAGTTCACATGTGGAGTTGCTGATGCTGATTTATTTTTTTTTCCCCATCATTTTGGCAATATACCCCTTTTGTAGGTGTAAGCATTGCAAAAATCTGTTCAGCTCTCCTACATAGATTATCCTTCCAAAAAAAGCTATTCTTGTGTATTCTGAAATTAGGTTTGAATCTAACAATAGTTAGATTAAGGTGCTACTTCTGCAGATGGTTCGGGTTTATCTAGCTCCTTCAGCCAATGTTAAATATAAATTCTAGCAGTATGTCCTGATTTAAAAAGAAGTGGCATTGGTTCCTCTAGGGTGGGAGGAAGTTTGTGCAGAAGTGAGGAAAGGAATAATGCTTCAGGCTTACAGCAATGCTTGGGATTCCTGAATACATGGGTCCAGTTTCCTGTTCTGCCACTGACATCAGTGGAACTTGAGGGAGACAGTTATTCCCTATGCAATTTCTTATTTATTTGTTTTAAAGAGGTAGTAATTAAAACCAAATGGAGAATGGTAGTTCATTTTATTACCAGTTCTAAGACTGAGCAGAAATATATAGAGGTGATTAGTGGTTTGGGGCTTTTTTTACACTTAAAAGCGTTAATTTCAAGTCAAATTTGTTTATTTTTCTTTGAGAGTAAAGAGAGAACAAAATGCCAGTAATATGGGCAATCCAGTCTCCAGCTCACCTCGTCCAGGATAGTTTTTCCTTCACAGACTATTAGTTCTTATCTAGTCTAGAAAATATCTTGCCTGTCTGGTTGGATGCACTAATGACTGACTGTAGCCTTTCTTGTCACATAGTGAAAAACTATTTAGGAAACACATTACTAGAACTAGAATTGGAACAACTCAAGTTTATTTAATGTTTTCAAGGGCTAGAAGTTGCATTCATCAAAAACAAAACCAAGCCCTGTGCTAAGGCTTTTCACTTAAGAGTTCACAGTCTTTGGGAGAATTTCTTTAAGAGGCTGAGAAAAATAAAATTGTTTTGAGGTATCAATGCCCCAAAATTACCTCACACAGTCTAAAATGGTGGGAATGGGAAAGAAGTTTATTTTCCAAGCAAAGTGATGCCAGTTTGTATGAGTGATGTTGCTTGTTTTATTGGTGTTAATTTGGGACCACTTACCTTTAATATGTATTAATCTACAGATGTAAGTAAATTGGAAGCACAGCTTGCAGATGCAGTGGCTTTTCGACAAGAACATGAGGACTCCATACACAAGTTGAAAGGACTGGAAAAACAGTGCAGAGTACTGCGGCAAGAAAAGGAGGACCTTCATAAGGTATTGATCCAAAGACAGATACTTTTAAAAATGGTCATGTAATGTAGTTGTAGAATAGTTATGTTGTGATTGCAATTTTAATGTTTTAAATGCTGTTTTTTAGAACTATACTGAGATGTTAGGGAACCTGTTCTGCATACAGTAGCTTCTCGAAGTATCACTCTTTCTCTTTTGGAAGTTGCTGGGCTTTTTATTTCAGATGCGTTCTGCTAGGTAGAATGAATACCTAAAGAATGGTTTTAATTAAGCTGTTTAATTATTCTTAACTGTTTCAATAGAAATCTGAGGGCAATCAAGAGAGACTTCAGAGCCCTGGGATGACTTGTTGAGGGGTCAGGAACATAAATATTGTTCTCCTCCATTCTTCCAATTTCAGAGAATGATGAGGGAGGAAAGAGGAAGAACTGGCAGATCAATAACTGGCTGGTACCACTGGCAGAATTCTGGGGGTTTTGACCATGGGTTGGTTTACATGACACCAGGCCTGATGGTGACAGATGGGGTACACCTGTGTTAAGGGGGGAAAGGATCTTTGCACAGAAGTTAGCAGGGCTCACTGAAAGAATTTTAAACTAGATTTGAAGGGGGAAAAGGGATAAAGCCAGACTCAATAGAGATAAGCTGGGGCGGGTGGCATACCAGTGTTTGGGGGATCATGTGCTAGCAAGGCCCTGCAGTCTGTCATCTCAGTGGAAATAGGGGATGGAGATCCACGCAGCAGCAAAGACACAAGGGTTATTGATGTGTTAAAACCAGAGAAGTGCCTGAGAATGGTCACATAGGAATTAGGGCTTCTCTCCCCAAAGAGGGGATGGGATAAATAGCAAACTTGTAACAGATTCAACGAGGTGAAGACCTGGGTCCTGCGCTTCAGTCGTGACAACCCCTTGCAATGCTCCAGGTTTGGGGCAGAGCATCTGAAAATCTGCCCTGCAGAAAAGGCCCTGGAGGTCCTGTCAACAGTAGCTGAACATGAACCAGCAGTGTGCCCACATGGCCAAGAAGGCCAATGGCATCCTGGCCTGTATCAGCAATAGCGTGGCCAGCAGGACCAGGGCAGTGATTGTTGTGCTGTACTTGACATTGGTGAGGCCACACCTTAAGTAGTGTCCAGTTCTGGGCCCCTCACTGTAAGAAAGACATTGAGGTGCTGGAATGAGTCCGAGGAAGGGCAACAAGGAAGCTGAAGGGTCTGGAGCACAAGTCCTATGAGGCCTTGAGTGGCTGAGGGAGCTGGGATTGTTTAGTCTGGAGAGAAGGAGGCTCAGGGAACACCTTATTGCTCAACTGCCTGAAAGGAGGTTGAAGTAAAGTGAGGGTAGGTCTCTTCTCCCAAGTAACAAATGACAGGATGAGAGGAAATGACATCAAGTTGAACCAGAGAAGATTTAGATTGGATATTAGGAAAAATTTCTTCACTGAAAGGATTGACAAGCATTGGAACAGGATGCCCAGGGAAGTGGTGGAGTTACTATCCCTGGAGGTATTTGAAAGACGTGGAGAGGTGGCACTTAGGGACATGGTTTAGTGGTGGGCTGGGCAGTGCTGGGTTAACATTTGGACTCAATGATCTTAAAGGTCTTCTCCAGCCTAAATTATACTGTGATTCTATGATAATATACACAGGAGTTAAACTCAGATCTATATATATATGTGTATGTGTGTGTATTTTTATATATATATGAAAGAGTTAATAGAGCTAAGTCACTGCTCCAGCTCTTTGCTGGAGCACTTGCTCTTTGTTATACCAAAAGGTTAATTACTGCTTAAGACTGATGATGACTTTTACGTAATTGCTGATTTTATTTGCTGCTCTGTAAATTATACCTTTGTTTGCTTCCTAAAATTTATCAGTTTTTAGTTTAAATCAGCAAAATATTTTGCAGTAAAGTAAATAGGGAGTTGCATATGCTACATACCACTTTTAATGATATTAAAAAAAAAAGCTATCTGTATTGGAATAACTAGTTTTGGAAAAGCCTCCTAGCCATATTGTTCATGGGCATTCAGGTGAATCCAAAAGCAATCTGTGGGCCAAAATCTCTGGGCTGTTTGTACCTTAGAATTTAACAGTCTCTCTTCTGTCTGTTAACCAGAGTGTATGAGTAGCAGAAAAGGCTACACCAAAGGTAGTCTTTGAGCTGCCACACTAGAAGCAGAGTAATGACTGTCTTGGTACCTTACTGGAGCTGCTTAGCCAGGAAAAAAACTCAAACAATTGTGTAAATTAAGAATTAGAAATAATCTTTAGAAGTTATGTGAGATGGTTGAGCTTTCAAGTCATGCTTATGTAAGTCCAGTGTCTTTCTTCTTGGAAAGAATATATGGAGTTCAAATTACTCTTTTTATTATATTTTTTATTTAAACCAGCAACTTGTAGAAGCCTCAGAGAGATTAAAGACGCAGTCCAAAGAATTGAGGGATGCCCACCAGCAAAGGAAGTTGGCTGTGCAGGAGTTCTCCGAGCTCAGTGAGAGGATGGGAGACCTGCGGTCTCAAAAGCAGAAGCTGTCCCGGCAACTTCGCGACAAAGAAGAGGAGTTGGAAGTGAGCATGCAGAAGATTGATGCTCTGCGACAGGACATCCGTAAATCCGAGAAGATAAGGAAAGAGGTAGCTTGATAAAACAGCCAGCAGTAACTTGTTCAGCTGCTGCTTATCAGTATCTCATATCTGATTGTATTGAAAAACTGGGAGTGTCTTCTGGGTTTTCTTGGGGTTTTTTGTTTGTACTCAGATTTGAATCTGGAGGAAGCTGTTTTTACTACATACCCAGGTTATTAGTTCTTGTGTTTTGATTCTTGTAGACTCTGACTCACAGTCAGCTTGAAACCTAGAAAGCTCAGTGAGTTCTTCATGTGCTTTGAGGTTGGAGTATTCTAACTTCACTGTTTTTCTTAACTGAATGTTTCTCTTCAGCTAAAAGGAGGAATAGTGATACAGATTAAATATGTGGTTTTCCTTCCTCTCTAGTCATTGTAAGAATATCTGTAATATCTTTAAACAAGTTAATTTCCAATTAGTATTCAAGGTAATTTATAGTTTTACATAAGATGAAGTGGATAACCAGAAGAGGGCATAAGAAAAAGCTACTGTGGTTAATCCAGAGTGTTTTAATCACTGAAAAGTCATCATGTTTTAGGTATTCTCTGGGTGAAGTGTAGAAGAGAAATTCAAGAGCTTTATAAACATTACTGGAAAATGAATTGAAGGGCAGTCTATGAAAGTGTAGTAAAAGATGAAGTTTCTCAGGCTTTTATCCATGAACAAGAAGTGGTAGATAACTGGGAACTGGCAAAGAGCTCTGGCATCTCGTCTCTAGAGCAGAGTGCAGCGGGCATTCAAGTGTTGTTCTTTATTCAGTTAAATGCTTCCATGCAGAGCTTTAAAATCTCCTGTCTTTGTTCTTAAAAATTCCTCTGTACTCCCTTTCGTAACAGTTCTATCAATCTTCTATTCAAAACATAGTCTAGAAGTTCATTATCTTGTCCCACAGTTCTAAGTACAAGCCTTTTAAAAACAACTTTGTGAGTTTAATTTGAACACAGAAAAACAAATTTTACTCTTCCTGTCAGGTTTTGAAACTGTGTCACTATTGCTTGAATTGCAAGTTGCCTTAGTTGCCACTAAATCCAAATTGTCTTTCTGATAAGCTTTCTGAAGTCAATAAATGGATGATCAAGCTTATTTGTTCCATAATTGCAAGGCAAAAATGTTCAGTGTTCATATTTGAAGTATTTTGCAGTGATTTGGGTCAAAGATTGAGATTTTTAAGCTGCCTTACTAGATACTGAGGCATGGAGCTGACCTGTAAACATGGGAGACTGTCTTCTTTCACAAGTGCAGTGACGTCCTAGTGCCATTTCCTTCTCTTTGCTTTAATGGGAGCTGTGCAGTTATCCTTGAATGGGTTTGATGTAGTTCATATCAGTACAAAGAGTCATAAAATAATAGTTTTGCTGCATGAGACAGATGGATGCCTGAATCACTGAAGGCAAAACAATTATCATGACATTCTGAGATGATTGTTATAGTGGTATAACTTAAAATAGAAATAAATATAACTTGCTGCTAGTCCATATGGAGGAAAGGAAATGAATGATACAGATAATGCTATCATGGGTTGAAGTGACCTAAAATTACTTGTTACAGCTGGAAGCCCAACTCGAAGAAGTTGTAGCAGAAGCATCAAAAGAACGCAAGCTTCGTGAGCACAGTGAGGTTTTCTCCAAACAACTGGAAAATGAACTGGAAGCTCTAAAGGTTACATGTTTTTTGACAAATATTTACTCGTGGCCCAGGGGCTGCAATAGTTTTGCTTACTCAACTGTTGATACCAGTGGGAGACTTGAAAACTACAGCATTACTAGAAACCTGACCTAACCTGTCCAGATTTATTTGCCTTTTTTGCTTGGAACACTTTACTTATTGGACACTAATGTCTTGAAAATACCCAGTTTATATAAACTTTAAGCAGATACTAAACTAATGTGGTCCAAATCTGTTATCTCTGCAACTCATTTCAGCTCCTTATTAGGGTCATGTAAGCAGAGCAGTTACTTGGGGCTTAATCCTTGGAGACAGGTCTCTTTTAAATCACTTGGTGCCCAAATAAAAATTTTTCCAAATTGCCACAATTGGACAATTCTGACTTTAAAGAATATTCCCAAAATATAAAGATCATGGCCTCTTCCTGATGGTTTCTCCTCTTCTTCTGCAGCTGAAGCAGGGAGGCCGGGCAGCTGGTGCCACACTAGAACATCAGCAGGAACTTTCCAAAATTAAGTCTGAGCTGGAAAAGAAAATCTTATTTTATGAAGAAGAGTTGGTCCGACGAGAAGCATCACATGTTTTAGAAGTAAAAAATGTGAAAAAGGAAGTACATGATTCAGAGAGCCATCAGCTTGCACTGCAGAAAGAGATCATGATATTGAAGGATAAACTAGAGAAAACAAAGCGAGAGAGGTAAGATTTTGGGCATAATTTCTAAACTATGGATTTCTGTTTCTTGCCTGTATGTATTGCATTGCAAAGGTACCTGTGCTGGCTGCTATTTCACCTTAACTCTATTTATTCCCTTTTGAAAATCCCACAGGTTTAGCAATGTTAAAGTGTTCCTATTTCTTGTCCTTCTCCTTAGGCACAGTGAAATGGAGGAAGCAGTAGGAACAATGAAAGAGAAATATGAGCGTGAAAGATCTATGCTCTTGGAAGATAACAAAAAGCTAACAACAGAAAATGAGAGGGTAATTACTTTAGGAAATATTTTTAAGCAAAATATAATTCTTACGTCATTAGTCTGGTGTTGAAGTAGTCTACTCATTGATCAAAACAGGATCTGTGAATGTTCAGGCACTATCTGAATAAAACAAATGTCATTTTCACCATATAAATGTCAGATTTCGCTACATACTAACTTCAGCATCCTCGTACTGCTCTTTGGGGGACTGATTCCCACAATTCAGAGGACACCATCCACTGATTTCTTCCTGAAGGCTGCTCAGAGAGGGAAGCATTGATAGACTGCCTGCCTTCCTGATGGCTTACAGTTAAACCTTATTCCTCTCTGACCTCTACACTTGCATTTTCTTTTCCTTAGCTCTAGATTATTTTGTGTGAACTGGCAGATCCACAGTAAAGAACCCCTTCCAGTCCTTTGCTCTGTGTTAGAGCTCCCAGATAGCCCAGGGTGGTCTTGTTTGTTCAGATTCTATAGGTGTTTAAACATACACATACATAAAAAGTGACAACTTTTATATATATGTCAGTGAAACTGGCATAAGTCACAAGTGAAACTAATCTTTTGTTTCAGCTCTGTTCCTTTGTGGACAAACTAACAGCACAGAACAGACAGCTAGAAGATGAACTTCAAGATCTAGCAGCAAAGAAGGAGTCTGTTGCTCACTGGGAAGCTCAGATTGCAGAAATTATTCAATGGTATGTGCTGTTTAGAGATCCAGATATGACCACTTTCAACTCTGAAATATTGATTGGCTTTTTTTTTTTTAAATGTATAACTAGGCCCTCTCTCTGTCTGAGATGAATAAAAGCATGGTACTTCTGAGTGTTGATTTTGTTGAAATTGTCAGATGCCACTGCAACAAGTACAAAGGAGAAAGTTTTGGTGTCAACTCTAAAGCGATTATTAAATCGTCCAATCTGGAATATTTTGATAAATTAAGTCAGGAAGATGGTCATGATTTTAAAGGTCCACGTTAAAATATAAAACCTCACTAGCTGTACACTTGGAATTAATTCCTAGGTCTGTTCTTCCCTCTCTAATTCACTGTTTTAGCAATATGTGTGCAAGTATTTCAGCATCCAAAACAAAAAGGACTGGAAGGTAGCCCTTATAAAAACTAAGCAGTAACATGCAGATCATGTTCCAAACTATAACAGTGAATCTCTGCAGAACTCTTGCTGATGGCGAAAGGGAAACTTCAGTTTCCCTAGCAACTGCTACAATCAAGAAAATCAGATAAAAGAAAAATCTAAAGTAGGCAATCTAAGATATATTCAGTTTTCTGTTGCTGGGAGAGTTTTTCCTGCTCTGTCCACTTCTGTTATGTCCCTAAATCCAGTGCAGACACTCTGATAATTTGGTGATACACTATTTGGTGCTATGAGCCATGAAACTGCTAAGTTACAGGTTTTTGTAATTGCACAACAGGGTAAGTGATGAGAAGGATGCTCGTGGCTATCTCCAGGCATTAGCTTCCAAGATGACAGAAGAACTAGAATCATTGAGAAGTTCCAGTCTGGGGTCACGAACACTGGTAAGAAAATAGCAAGCATTCAGGCTGTTCTGGGGATGTCTGAGAAGCTACATTTTTGGTTTTGGCTACCTGTACATAATCAGAATTCTTTTCTAATAAATCCCTTGCTCTGCTTTCTGGTTTTTAGTTATTGCTTGTAAAACCCAAGTAGCTAATCTGATCAGAATTTGATAATTACAGGGGTTAGTTGTTTCATACTAATATCTGCCATCACTAACTGCTTTAAACAGTACAGAGGAGAGAAGAAACAATAACTTAAACCATTAAAGGGGAGTACAGAAATGTACCTCACCATGTTAGATGCAACTGAATAATTTTAACTGCTGTTACAGTGAGATAACGAAGTATGTTTTCTTCAGTGAAAAAGTATTAACTGGTTGATACTGGCACAAACTAGGGACATGCTGAAAGCATGTAGCTTCATTTATATGCAGAACAATGAAACCTTATTCTGTAGTTTTCCCATATAGCAGTAACATGAATTCCCAAAAAAATCTGCAAATTGTAAGAGCTCTCATAAAGGAGTAGGGTTTCAAAGAGAAAAACACCCACAGAAGGAGAGGGAGAACCATTTGCAGCTTGGCATGGAAGCCCACATCCCTAGCAATGCCAGTCAGCACAGTCTGCCATGCAGAGTCCATCTGCTGCTGGTTTATACATTTAAGAAGTTACTCACCCCTTCCAAACCTATGAATATGGGAGAATAAGAGAAAGTTATTACTTCTGTGAGCTAACATTTGCTTACATCGTCAAGAGGTGATTATAATACTGAGAGGTTTAATAGGAAGAAAGATCGGATCAAATGCAGTTGACATTTTCATCTTAGCTACTACCAGAATAAAGAATGCTGTCTGTTCTTCTTATTACAACTGGTTTTGTAACTTCTGCAGGACCTAATCTAAGGCAATTACTTCTCAACATAAAAAATGCCTCTCATTTTTCATGACTGTTATTTTCAAGTTCGTGTGTGACTAGAGAGGCATTCATTAGGGAATATCAGAAATGTAGTCCATACTGAAAAATGCCTGGAAAAGATCAGAATTTTAGCTTTTGGGAGTAGTAGGGTAGAATTGCATGGTGTATGCAGAAGTGTAGCATATGCTACTTAGCAAGCATAAGAATTCCTTAGGCAAATGTTCTAGGTATCTTGGGTATCTCAAGACCCAGATTCTTTCTTTCTTTCTTTTTTCTCATAATTTTGCTACTCTTGCTATATTTTATATTAGTATGTTTTACATTAAATATTGACATTTATCTCATGTTTGAAAGTCCATTATGTCACTGTGCAAGTTTTACACTCTACTCTAGATTGGACAGTGAAAACTAGCCATTTTCAATGGGTTCTCTTGGTTTGACTTCCATGCTCAGTGATCTAACATTTTGGTTTCAAGCATATTGTGTTAATGGTATAACCAGTATTAAAATAGCTCATTACTTCATTTTTTGTGTAATGAGGTCCAACTACTGACTGATTTTCATGCAGCAGGTATCCTGTCCATTACTAATTAAAAGAGCATTCTCTGAACCAGTGTGAAAGCTAATTTATATCTTTGGACAAGAACTGAATTATCCTTAGACAGTTGATACTAATATTCGGTAACTTATGCTACAGGATCCACTTTGGAAAGTGCGACGCAGTCAGAAGTTGGATATGTCAGCCAGGCTGGAATTACAGTCTGCTCTTGATGCAGAAATTCGTGCCAAACAACTGGTTCAAGAAGAGCTACGAAAAGTTAAAGATGCAAACATATCTTTTGAAAGGTAATCAGACCTTTTGTTCTGTTCAGGTTTTAATATACTGATCTGAACTGCTGATTAGAATAGTAGCAACTTTCTTAAAATGGCCCCTTGTGCCTGGGATACTGGACTTTGCCAGAAAGATCCCATTCTACTGACTACACGTTTCTTCCATAGTCAAATGAGAACTGTAAAAATTTCTTCAAGATTTCACTGCTATACTAAGATATAAATCTTGGGCATCTGAGGAAAAAAAGCATAAGAGCAAATTCAAAGCAAATTCACTACCATTTAGTAGATTAACTGGAGAGTTAGGCATGTTCTTGGGAATTAAAAAACAAATTGCTATTAGAATAATACCACGTATCTGCAAGGGTAGCAGAAATCTCAAGTTTTAAATATCTACAGTTTTAAATATCTAGTCAAGTATTGAGGTGTCTATTCATGGGAAAAGTAAAATTAATCAGCCTTAAAATAATCTCTTAAAAAAACCCCAAGCTCCTCAAAAAAAAGGCATTTTCTGAAACTTTTGTGCACTGCCATTCCTGCCTTTGAGACATTTCAGATTGCATTTTGATCATATTGTGTTGCTTTAGTAAATTAAAGGAATCAGAAGCAAAAAATAGAGAACTGTTGGAAGAGATGGAAGGTTTGAAGAAAAAACTGGAAGAAAAATACAGAACAGATTCAGGTAATTAGAGTTACTGTGTTTTAACAAATTTCTAACACCACCTGTGACGTTGCCTTTTAGCTAAACCTGTTCTCCTTTTGGTTTTAGGTCTCAAACTTCCAGATTTTCAAGATTCCATTTTTGACTATTTCAACACCTCTCCTCTTACACGTGATTTGACTTTCAGAGTGAGTTATTACATAAAATAACTACAAAAATGCGATAACCAAATTATATTTTTATTATGTTAAAGTAACTCTTAGGCACTATATGGCACATTTGGATCTGGCATATTAGCCAAATTAGCGTGGCACAGAATTGGATGCCCAGTAGATGTCAGATTGCTTGGCATTTTGTAGAGAAGCTGGCACCTTTGGGAAATATTCTCAGAAGTTCACATTAATTATTTTCTA
The DNA here is from genome assembly GCF_001715985.3 of Manacus vitellinus. NCBI lineage: Eukaryota > Metazoa > Chordata > Aves > Passeriformes > Pipridae > Manacus > Manacus vitellinus. The sequence continues at coordinate 33,032,110 of NW_021940750.1, read as the reverse complement.
TTCTAGCTTTGTTTAGGTTAATATCAAACATTTGGCTAAATGAAATATATTCAGGGTCTTTTGGAAATGCTGGCACACCCTGTTACAAATAAGGGATTAAATGCTTTGCAGTTGGAAGATGCTGATTATTACAAGGAAAAGTGTTCACACAGTTCAAGGAGTGTTTAAACAGATATGTAAAATTGTTGGCTCCAGATCTTAATGGAGTGGTTAGAGTAGAAGGAGCTGGGAAGAGAATCAGAGGACCCACAGATGTTTGTATAATAAGTTTATCGTGACACACCCTGTGATCCTTAGAAAACTAATCATACAAATCACAGCTCCAAGTAGGCGTTTCACTTTAAATGATTTGTGCATTCCCCGAGGAAGCAGCTGTTAAATGCAACATTGAATCACATTTCCTTACTTCATGAACTCTTGATCCGTGGAGATTTTTCTGGGATTTTTTTTTTAAATGTTGTTTTGCAAAGCATAGACAGTTAAGGATAAAACCAAGAGCTCGAACTGGAGAGAATAATCTGTTTATGAAGCGGAGTTAAGGGGGCTCAGGTTAAAACCTATGGGCATGCTGTGATATTTGCATACAATTTGTGTATATGCTGTTCCCAGCCACAGAATGTCCATGCTGACTTCCTTAGATGTGCTATATGGATGAGGTGGAGGGAAGAGAGAGAAACATGATATATGCTACTATCTCAATAATAACTTTTATCTACTGACCTTGATTTTTGGAAACATTGCTTTAAAAAGTACCAATATACTTAAAAAAGTAACATGTAGAATATCAAGCCCATAACTAAACAAGATTCCATTCTACAGATCCTGAAATAAGTACATAGTCTCTGTGAAAATACAGGTGGCATTTTCTGATTAATTACATTAAAATTGCTGATACTGTGCTTAATGACTTACATTGGCAATTTTTTTTCACATGTACTTATAAAGATAGTTTGTATCATCTGCACTGGGGTTAATTTAGTTTGAATAAACATCATTTGGCCGTATAAAACATTTTATTTAGTTAGCCAACTAATATTCTATCTGAAGTTTTCCTATGGGTGATAAGCGATCGTTTTTATCCCTCATATCTGTTACAACAAAGGATTCTGTTTCTTCTTCGTCTACATCTTCTCTGCTAGCCTTTTGGGAAGAAGTAAGTTTTTGATAGTAGTTTTGTGTCCTTATTTTGTTGTGACCTGTCATAGTAAAAATGGCCCTCTAAAATTAGATACTGTGCTTCCTTAATTTCTCTGTAACTTAATCCACTAAACCTCTTTAGAGGCTTACTTGTTTTATAGTTTGACTATCTATATGGCTAAAGCTGAATCACACTTAGCATTTTGAAATTGTTCATATTACATAATGGTACAATTTGATCTTAAATGGCCCAGCCCTACTGATCAGTTCATAACAACACAAAAATAACAAGTATCTGAACATATTTAGTGAGCTAACTGAACTTGAGCGAAGCTTCTTCCTGTCTAAACTGGCTGGGAAGTGAGTGATTCATTACTTGTTGCCTTTAGTGCTAATTACATCACTGATGTGAAGTCTAATCTGATGTTTGTTAATCATGGTTTTTATGATTTCCTCAGAGTACAGTAACGCAGAGTCCTACTTCCACACCCAGCTGCTTTAGCTCTGGAATTGTAGCATACTTCCCCCTTGTGCTGGCAATTAGTAGTTGCTAATTTAAGTGTGAAATTAATAGATGGCTTGTAATGGATGCTAGTCTTAAATTTTAGTGAAATATAAGACACTGTGATTAAGTAGACATTTTTAAACAACTTTTTTAAAGATTGAGTGTTACTACTTTAAGAATTTTTCTTGTGGCAGACTTTCTGGCTGCTGTGTGCTAGAAAAATCCTAGTGTAGTAAGCTACCATGAGAAATCAGCTATTTTAGGGATGATTGCCAGGCTTCTCAAACGTTATTCCATACCTGCATGCAAGAGATTAGACACAGCCTTGCTGTGAGAAGATGACTTGCAGCATTGTAGCTGCCTGCTATGAGGTTTTGCACTTCAGTACGCCCAGCTTTTCCATCAGGTGGCAGGGTTTGTTTTGAGAAAAGATCTTTTTTCAGAGTGGAAGGTTGTTATATGTTTGTGTATTTCATCTAGAAACCAAGGTTGGGTTTTGTTTCCATTCTGTTGTTGTGAGAATGCTTCATTCAGATACGTGGTATCTAATCTAACATGTTTGCTGTTGCTTTTGCAGACCAGCTCTATTAGTGAGCAGGAAATGCAGGGTCCCAAGTCAGAAGTTTCACCATCTACTTCAGTTGTAACTGCAGAGCAACAACAAGAAGTAAGAAAGCTGTTATTTTGCCCTGAAGAGTAATTCACTAGAAAGTCTCTCTGTCTTGTTCACAAAAATACATATTGCAGCATTCATCGTGAAGAAACAGGATTGAATGCTGCTTATTTGCAATGTCTCAGTGTTAATTTCACCTGCTTTGAAGACAGTTGCAAATGAAGCCTTTTCGCTGCCTTTCTGTTTGTTGATGTACCTCATTTTCATGTTTTCTGTATTGCTGCTTATTTGTTAGTGTGCAGGCTTTCCTGTGAGTGCTTTAAAACACAATCTGTTTCTATTAAATCAGAATGGTGATGTTTACGACAATTAAATTTTTGATCATATTCAAAAAAATAAAAAAAATCAGAAGACAATAAGCTTTGCTACCCCAATCTTGACACAAATTCTTGAAGCCTTATTTTGCTCAATTACAGTTTCTTGTGATTCAGGAACCAATTCGGCTTCAGAGGATGCCTGCTGCTCCTTCCCCCACCATTCAGTCCATTTCTCTAGCTGTACCAAAGGTAGGGGGACTGTGCTGACCTTATTCTAAAGAACAAAGGAAAAAAGTATAATCTATAAATTAGCCCTCTGTGTTTGTTCTTGTCCTGTGTGGGTTTGTCATATGTGTGTTTGTTAGGTCTGTGTTTTTAATCAAATGTTTCCAAATGTGTATGGATGGGTTTTGTTTTGTTGTACGGGAGGATAAAAAATAGTTGTAGGTTTTAGTTTGAGTATCTTTTGCAGTTGGAAATAAAACTGTTACTGTTGTCTTGCAGCACCTTTTACAAGCTGCACTTACATAAAAGAAGCCCAGGTTTCATAATGTGCGCACTGATACAGGGTGGTGAAGGGAGGTGCTTGCATTACCTAAGTCCAGAAAATGAAGTTATTTTTTATCCTGAATGTATCTTTCAGCCTAAAGCTCACCAGCTCAATATCAAGTCATTCACAAGTCCTACTCAGTGTAGTCATTGCACCTCTCTTATGGTGGGATTAGTTCGACAAGGTTATGCCTGTGACGGTGAGTCAGTGAAACTTTTTATATTTTCAGCAAGTCCCTCGAAAAGCATCCCAAAACACTAATGTATTTGAAGACAACCATTTCTTTGGGGAGGGAATGAAAGAAAGGAGTGGCTGCCACTGAATGGTTCTCCTTTCTTTTGCATCCCTTTAGAAGTATGATGATGATGTATGATTTCATATTGCTAATTAATTCTGCTAACATTAGTGCTGTTACAGTGCGAGGGAGGGGGCGGGGAAGGCAGGACTGGTTTCTGTTGCTGTAGTAGAGAAGACTACGGGAATGATCTGATTATGTCTATTTTATGTTATCCTAATCATAAACCCTGAATGTTGAGAGGACCATTTGCTAGATTATTTCATCTGTAGCTTGTCTTGCTGTCCATTAGTTTTATTTAAAATGCTTTATCTGATGCATGTGTCACTACTGAATTCTGTGTTCAAGTATAGGGAGGTATTTTTATTTGAAAATATTTACTGTATCTTGATTGGACACATGAACTCAGTTAAATAGGTCACAAATCCGATGAAGGCACTACAGTATAAATAACCTTATTTCTGTGCCCAGCTTAGTCTTGCTAGTGACACCCTCTCCACTGACACCCTCAGTATCACATTTAGATTGCCTCATCTGCCCTTCAGGGCTTTTTTTCCTGGCAGATCTTCTGGTGGCAGTTCTTCCCCAAGAGGACCTATCACTCTGCCAGCACTTGCCCTGGGGCTGCCTTTTGTCTCCTGTTGCTGACAGTTCTGAACTTTTGTTTTGGGTCTCTTTCTACAAGCTTGAAACTGTCTTTTTCCCTTAGTGTAGCTATCAGCTTCACTCTTCTGTCTCATGTGTTTTGATTAAGCTCTGCATCATTAGTTTTCCAGTTTGCCTATTCCACAGCAGATATTAATAGCTACAGAAAAAACTAGAATCACATTCACATAAGAATAGAGATGATTCCAGTAGAACAAAACTTTGCCATGTTCCACTCTCAATCACTTACTTTTCCCAGTTCCTCCTCTTTTTAATGCTGGAGACTATGGTAAAATACAGCTACACTTCCAAAGGCCTGTGAAACAGACTGTGAAAATCCTGTGGATTTTCCCTATTCCACAACTGGTGTGCCTTGATATGCACAGTCCTAAATAGTTATGATACCTCCTCGAAGAGCTGAGTTTATTACCTGGTCTTGGGGAGCACCTACAGTACTTTGCATGTATGACTTTTTGGTAACCCCTGCCTTCTTGGGAGCAGACAGTAGCTCAAAGAACAAGCCAGGCAGCCTGCTCGGGGCTGCCTTCTCTGCTGTCTCTTCCCTCAGGCATCATGAGGAGGAGGTTTGTTGCCCAGTCTATGGCTTTAGCAGAAGCAGGCTGTTTCCAGGTTTTTTGGAATCCTTTGACACTTCATAATTACAGGACTAAATGTACCTAGGATAGCTGCCAGATTCCCACTTCTGAGAATATGGTTAGAAAGATACACAGGATAGATCAGAGTGTTGTGCCCTTCTCCTGCTGCCTTCCCAAGCCTACTGGGAGAAACAGGGTAGCTGGGACAAATTAAGCAGAATCTCTGTGGAAAGATCTGACCAATAAGCTGTGAGTTGAATGCCTCAGTATAACACATTAACTCATTCTGCAGTTCCTGTAGTCTGTCTCATGTAAAATGGCATATGAGTTTTTTGTGTGTACTGCTTCTGTATGAAGTGCTCTATAGGCAAGAGACAATAGAGACCTTTGTCCCTTACTGGTGCAGCATAAAGGGGTACAAAATGGTGCAAATGGTAAGAAAGCATGCAATGACTAGTATAGATGTTTGCTGCTTATTTGAACTTGTTTGATCTCTGGGCAATATATATATATATGCCATTTTCATGCAGTATTTCAGTCCTTGTCCGTTGTTTCTATTTCATTTATGCTTTCAAGTCTGTATCTTGTATTTATTAGTTTAACCCTTTCTGTCTTTTTAGTTGATTTAGTTTTACTTTGTCTTTGCAGTGTCCTTGCATACTTGGATCAAATTAAACAGCTATTATCACTATCCTGTAATTTTTATTCCTCCTTTACTAATACTGTTTCTCTTCTGTCACTGGTTGGTGCTTAACGTCAGTGAGGCTGCCAAACTCCATTTCCTTGAAATGTGAACTCAGTTCCTGCCCTTTGTGGATGTAATAGGCTAAAAAGAGGAAATAAAAGAGCTTTGGAGAGTCTCACTCAATATCTAAGTGTGTTCACTCCTTCAGCATAGTGAGCTATTGCAAGTGAGCTGTTTGCCAGTTTCAGTGTGATTAATTAATTTGCTGAGTGTAGACTACATTAATCACCTGTTGACTCATACATGCATTTCACTGTGAATTTTCTCTTTTGTACTTAGTGTGTTCATTTGCATGCCATGTTTCCTGCAAGGACAGTGCACCTCAGGTCTGCCCTATACCCCCTGAGCAAGCCAAAAGGCCTCTTGGAGTAGATGTGCAAAGAGGAATAGGAACCGCCTATAAAGGTTATGTCAAGGTAACAGTCTTTTGTTCTTGGACAAGAGAAGAATACTAAACTTCACTTACAGCTATGCAGCTTGGAACCTCTAAGTATGTTTAAACAGATCACCTAAATAGTGCTAAAGCCCTAAGGCTCTGTGTGCCATCGTGTAACTTATTTAACCTTTGTTGCTTTAGATGTGGGAGAAACACTTGGTTTTACTACAAGAGCTGAAGGTCAGTAGATTAGTAGTTACAATGTTCATAAGCAGCAAGGGAAAAAAAAGAATGGTTTAAGAAAGAATTTCTGTCATTGTTGATGTAAACACAATATAAAAGGTAAACTGTGCTACCGTTTTGGCATTTGTGCAGTATACAAGCCTAATACCTTTATACAAGCCTGAGTATATTTATTAAACTGTAACAAGGAGTGGTTGAATTTAAGAGAGGAGAAATGATTGCTTGATTACTTGACATTTTTCATACTATTTGGAAGGGCAAGTAGAATGTGTTGTAATTCCATTGATCTTAGTATAATCTTTTCTAAATGTCTTGCTTTCTGTGTCTACTACGTGTGCTTACATTTAATAAGCAATCAGTTATTTATACGCAGGTCCCAAAGCCTACAGGAGTTAAGAAGGGGTGGCAGAGGGCTTATGCAGTTGTCTGTGACTGTAAACTCTTCTTATATGATGTGCCTGAAGGAAAATCCACTCAGCCTGGAGTTGTGGCAAGTCAAGTCTTGGATCTCAGGTTTGTATTATTATGACAGAGCAGAAATCCTCTGTACTTTTTTCTTAACAGTGGTATTTATTTATAGTACCTAAGAAGCTATAACATTATGACAGCTCTGGTCTGAGAAGATATGTGTGTTCTGTATATAGACTGCAGCTAAGTTTAGGCTGATAGATTGGGCTCAGCAAGAAGTCACTTAAGTGACTCTGTAGTCACTTATAGTACTGTCACCAATATTTACAGAATTAGCATGCTTCTTCCTAGACTTCCATATGCATCTGTGGGAAGCAAATGTACTTTGGTAGATTGCTTTTCCCGTACACTCTGACCTCAACATTGAGTCACAGATCATCCCATAGCAAATAATTTCAGCAATATTAGAAAAACTGAAGTAGTCTACAGAAGAGCACCAGCTAATTTACACTGCAAATGGCTCTGACCCTGCCATCTCAAAGGAGTTATTATTTCATGGGGAATCATTTGAACCACTGAACACTGTCTACAAAAGATCTGAGACTTACAGTGATCAGAGTAACCAAGAGGGTTTTTTATTAAAATTTATGGAAATATCAAGAAAGTGTAATACCTTTTAATGTTACAGCACCTTTGTATCTCTGTTGAATATAAAGTTTGCATTCACAGGCACCTTGATCTATATTTTTTCCAGACAGTAGTAGCGTGGGGTTGCACCAGTAGTGCTGTGCTGTCCTCACAGTCACTGAGAACTGTCAGTGTCAGCTCCCTGACATGCTGGCAGTGGGAGCAGAAACGTGGAAGTATTGCAAATAGCAGCATTCACATCAGTACATTGCTTGAAGCAACTCAGCCAGATATTATACCAACTGTCCCATCCTTTATCTGCTTATTGTAGCTACCTCTTTGAGGCTGTCTTCTGAGGATTCTTAGATGTTTTTAATAGATGTTAACCACCACAGCTATGAATTTTATCATGGGCAAGTTTCAGACATTAGTGTCATCTTTGCACTAAAATTGGCAATTATGGTGATCAACTTGGTCAAATTCAGTTTAAAAAGGCTTGTGTAGACAAGCCCTCTGGGGTGGAGCACTCTGAAATGCAAAAGTTGTTCTGATGTCTGTTTATTTTACTGTAATAGAGAATAAAATCTAGCTGTTTTGAAAACCCTTATTTGAATCCCACAAACTATAATTATGTTGCCAAGAGCTTTTTATGTGATTTTTCTTTTTTTCCAAAGGCCCCTCTCTTGCTACACATTGAGGTATGAATTATTCATTTCTAATGTGTCTGCTGGGCTGGAAGAGCAATATTCTTGCTTCTAATTGTAGAATAGGTGTGGTTGGTACACCAAAACTACACAAAGCCACCCCACTTAACTTCAGGTGGACTGAGTTACCAAATGCTGTAGAAACATAACTGAAGCTTGTGAGTTGTTTGGGTCAAGGATGGTTAGAGCATAACAAAGCAGTGATGGCAGTTGTGACCTCTGTGCGGTGTTAGGAGATGGCAGCCTATTGGAACAGTGGTGATACCAATTAGATGGTACTGAATAATGTTAGTGTGTGCTTGTATGTAATTCTCTTGCTCTCTTTCTTACTAGAGATGAAGATTTTTGTGTGAGCTCTGTCCTAGCATCGGATGTAATACATGCAACTCGTAAAGACATCCCTTGTATATTCAGGGTATGGCAACCAATTTACTCATGAATGAAATGCAAGTTGAATACCAGTGTTTTGAGAATGGCATACATTATCCATATATAATGTTGATTGAGTTATGCAGAAGTGTAAGAATTTACAAGGGTTGCTGTGTAGAGGAACAATATGGTGGTACTCATATCTGAACTGTAAAGAAAAAAGTTCTCCTTCTTTCACTGCTTCCTTGTATAAAAAGTTTGGCTTTTTTTATTTTCTTGATTATAATTCAGTATGTTTTGTCTCTTCTTGCATTGGTATTACCAGATTCTGTTTTTTCTTGCTTAGCTTTGGACTCTTGCTTTAGGAACTGATGCTGTAATAGAATATTCTGAAGCTGGGTTGTGCTCATTGATTCTAGTCTGCTGTGTATTATCTTGTATTTAAGAAATACATTTGAAATTTCAGTTTCTTTAATTACGTATTTAAGTACAGTAGGAAAAAATAAAATAAGAGAAAATAATTAGCTGATTTAGGTTCTATCTGAATGCTGTATTTAGTTTTTAACAACAGGAACTTCTTTCCTAGGTTTTATGTGAATTACATTTAATCTGGAATTTTAAAATTTAGAGCAGAGTACATAGTAGCCAGTATCTATAATCCCTTGCATTTGAATACAGAAACTCACTGTTTTCAACATCTCTGATCCTCAGTCATTTAGAATCAAGTCAGTGAAACATGGAAAGCAAAGAGCTGACAGTCACATGCAGTCCCTATCATTTGGTCCTTTAGGGTTTTACTTAGGAAATGTCTTTGTACTTGACTGCCTATGTGTCTTTGCTTTTCTGCTTTTTTCTAGAAATATTTTCTGCAGTGGAATTTTATGCTTTAGTTTACTACTACCTTTACCTTAATTTTCCTCTTACATGTTTCTGTTTTGAGTTTTGTTGGTTTTTTTGTTTGTTTGTTTGTTTTTTAATTTCCATCTGCCTGCTCTCTTCTTAAATTAGCAAATGTGGAATACTGTGGGAAAGAGCTTCTGAGGAGAGAAAATATGCTATGCAGAATGGTGGTTCATTCGTTTAAGAACAAGGCATCCATACAATTTAGCCTGCCTGACTTGCTGCTCTAATTTCTGCCTGCAGTTTTTAAGTGAAAGAGCATCTAAGAAAAAAATAAAACTTCTGTCAAATATCCGCATGTAATAATACTTGTAGAGAGAGACATTACAAAATATCTCCATGGTTTGATCAGATTATCTGCTGCTAAAGAGATCTGATAAATTAACTGGAAGCCTGGTGTTAGAGTAAATCCATTTAGATACCAGAGGAGATGCTGCCAAAGTCCACCTCTTTTTCTTAGTTTTATGTCCCCCTTCAAAAGAAGAAATTTCTAAATCTGGAAACCATTAATATCTGGTGCAAGAGTCTCTTTTCTTAATTTCATTTAATTCTAGATTTGCTTCTTGCTAACATAAAGACATAGAGTAGCTTCTACATAACAGTTAAAACTGTTACTTCATGTAATCTGTGTAAAAATGTAGTCCTTCTTTCATATGTGCCATATAACATAACACATTATGATATTGGCGGCCCACCAAAGACAGATTTTCATTTCTTCTGGATCTTTCACCAGCAGAAAGCAATACCAGAATGCTGCCAAACACTAAAATGACCTGTGACCACCTCTGACCCCTCATGAATTCAAGAAGAGGAAGGACTTGTCTCAGACTCCAACATTTCTACTTGGCAACCAGTTTTTAAAGCTGGATGTTGGGCTGTCCTGCCATTTAGATACTGCAGTCTGTATTGGAGTGTTTCCACAGCTTAGCAGTTTGAGTTAAGAAATCTTGAGTTTCCTAGCAAATGCTGGATTTTTGTATGATGAATAATGCAAGGTATATGCATATGACTTCTCACATTTTTTCCTGCATTTGACTATATGTAAGATGCCACCTTCAAAAGACTGAGAGGAGTAATACATGGTGGTACTTCAAAGGGAAAGCCTTAGCTGGAGTCTGGTTTGGTTTTGTTTTCTAACTTAAAAATATTATCCATTATGCCTAAATCTGTCTTTAAAATAATAATGCCTAGTTACAGTTTAGACATGAAAAAACTCTATGCAGAGTAATAAGAGCTGTGAACAATCGCAAACTACTTGGTTTTTTTCCTACCTCCCTTCGCCTTCATCTTACTTCTGGAGTCCTGTCTTTGATATCCTATTGTCCCAGGTTTATTTTCAGATATATTTTATGTTTGACATGAGTGTTATTGTGCAGTTCTCTCTTTTCAGGAAATATGTGTGTTGCATAACCACATTATCCACCTTTATGATGATTTTCTTACGAAAGCATATAGGCTGAAGGTCTGTTAATCCATGTTACACCCTTCAGATTTGCCCTTTTGCACTTTTTGTTACTTTTTTCTGTGACAGAAAGCATAGTTCCCATGATCTCACAAACCCTTCAAGCTCTTCATGCAGGACACAGAACTAATATTAAGAATTAGTAAGTGCATACTTCAGGCAACAGAAGTTCCTGGATAGTTTTTTTCTGTTTAGAATGCATTCTGCTTTGAGATCTATAGGATGTTTTACCTAGGGCATGTAGGAGAAGGCAGACTTCGGTCTCAAACATCGCTTTCCACCAGAGCTTTGAATGCAGATATGATGAGCTCCTCCCCTTGGACAAATATTTTGAAAATTAAGTAGCAAAATCAAGATCTAGAACCGATCATAGCAATGCCTTTGGGTTTAAATGCATGTAGCTCAGAAGGCATGTGTGTCACTTTCAATAAGTTATTAAAATGTCATGGATAGGAGGGATCAGGACAAACTATAGTATGCTACTGAAATTCCAGTTCAGAGCAGGAAGGAACCTTTTACTGCCATGTATTGATTGTTGAAGGATAGGAATGCAGCATTCCTTGCCCTTATTTTAGGATCCAGAATGATTAAGCAAGACTGAGTACTTTTAAACAAAACCACTGTGTCTTGTGCAGTGGTTGTTTTTAGTTTGTTTCTTTGAAACACTGTGGCCGTTTTTACTGTGTTGTGCATCCCCCCCACGTACATCATTGCATTGTTATGAAAAGTATTTCATTTTCACAGTTCTGCATGACAAAAAGGGCTTTTATTACTCTAGCTAATTTCACTTTCTCTGTCTGTTAAAAGGTTACAGCTTCTCTCTTAGGTTTGCCTTCAAAGTCTTGTTCTCTACTGATCCTGACGGAAAATGAGAATGAAAAGAGGAAGTGGGTTGGAATCCTAGAAGGGTTGCAGTCTATCCTTCACAAAAACAGACTAAGGAACCAAGTTGTGCATATTCCACAAGAAGCCTATGACAGTACACTGCCTCTTATTAAAGCAAGTTTAGCTGCTGCTATTGTAGGTATGATTGTTTTAACTTTTATAAGTGTGTGAGGGTTCTTGGACCTTTTAGACGGAGCTTTTATGCTTCATAATGAGAGCACTGACACTTTGAAATAAATTCCTCAGCTGAACTCCTTCATAGGAATTTAATAATGGGGGGAAATGTTAATCTTGCATTGAGATTCAGATTTCTTCATCTACTTGGGGTAAATAATACTGTTTAATTGTTTAGCAGGTTGTTTTAGCAATATGGTATGTAGCATGCTTTTGACAGACTGTGAACTTGAACAAAATCGATTTGCTGCTGAAAATCTTGTTTGTCCAGAAATTTTTTCAGGTGTTCAAATCAAACAGTCTGTTTTGAAGACAAGATTAAGTGTAGCTGAATTAATAGCTCTTTTTTTTTCTCTTGGTTTAGATCGAGATAGAATAGCAATTGGTTCAGAAGAAGGACTGTATGTGATAGAGGTGACCCGTGATGGTAAGTTAGGCCATAATGCATGCAGTAATTACATACAGAATAATGAGCTCCATAACTTTTAGTGCTGCTGTAATATAGGTTGCTCAACAGCCTTTCATGTGTAGTAAGTATTAAGCACTCACTTAATTGATGAGAAGGAAAAGTGAATGTGAGATATAAGCACTAATTTGGTCATTATCATTACATTCAGTTGACTGGCTGAAATTAAAGGGATGAGTTACTGGGCATATTCTGACACATTCTCACCTTAACTGTGTTCCCACAGCAGGTAGCAAAATGTCTGAGCACCCAGAGCATGCACAGCACACACAGAGTTTGTAGACTTTCCATCAAAGCCTCCATGTCTCATTGTCTGTTTCTTCCAGAAATGTGACAACCACTCACATTCTCTTTCACACCGATGATGGCCAAGTGCTTCCTTGCTCCCTTCCATCATCTATTTCCTTAACTCCATGCTTCATCCTGAACCTGCTTTTTCCTTCCTGTTCTTAGTGCACTTTGCCTTCTGCTTAAGGAAAAATGGGATTAGTGTAGTCTGAAGTTCTTTCTGAAGACTCACAGTGTCCATTCCTTCCTTGACCTGCTGGTGATGCTCTTCATAGTGTATCCCAGGATTTTTTTGGCCTTCTGGGCTACAAGGGCACACTGCTGGCTTGTGGACAGGTTGTTGTCCAGCAGTGTCCCCCAGTTGTTCTCCACAGAGCTGTTTTCCAGGAGGTTGGCCCCCAGCCTGTACTGGTGCCTGGGGTTCTTCTCCAGATTGCAGGACCCTGCACTTCCCTTTGTTGAATTTCAGACAGTAACCACGGTGGTGTTGGATCAAGGGTTGGACTTGATGGTCTCGGAGGTCCCTTCCAACCCAGCTGATTCTGTGATTCTATAATTCCTGAGGGCTGGTCTTATCAGTGATTTCCTTGATTTCCTTTTTCAACGTGACTTAGTATGTGGCTATTTGAAAGCGGGATTTTAGTCATGCTAAAACTTCTATTTCAATGTAAAAGTAGACTAATGAATACAGGTTTTTAATTCCTTTGACTTCCAAAATTAAATTACATCAGGGATGTAATTTTAAGTCAAAAAGCAAAATGTTATCGCTTCATCTTGTTTAGAATAAGACATTTCCCAGTTCCAGGAGAAACTGCTTTATACATGGAGACAGCACATATTTGAAATTCTTTTTAGGAGTAATGAATGCCATTCCTTTGAGTAAGCTTCCAGTGGTCACCATTCTCTGAGTAGTTAGATATAAAGATAACTTGAGATGCAGATAATTCCAGAGATTCCAGTACAGCTTCCTGCATTAAAGAAAATTGTACGTCTAATTTGAAAGGTTATTTCATAAAGGAACAATTACCTGCATCACCGTGTCATGTGTAAATGTGAAAATGAATTGTCAATTTTGGTTTAAAGGTAAATGATATTTAGCAGGAGTTTTCTATGGCCAGTTCTGTGTGCTAATAGCATTCTTATGAATGGTAATCTCTTTTTCATTTTATGGCATTTGTAATTTTCAGTGTTAATTAACTGCCAGATGTTTATATCAAAGATTTTTGGTCAGAAGACCACTTAATTCTTGACAAATAAGCTAGAGCTGGAGCTAGAAAAAAAATCTTTTCTCTCTGGCAAAGTTCCAACAGCTGGTTATTTCATAGAATTTCTTCAGACATATCATCTGTTTGTGCAAGTGGAGGGATGCCACAACAGCACTTGGCTTTGTGATCTAAACAGCCAAAGTCTTGTTACCAAGTTTACAGAATTCGGTAACTTGGCTACGTTACTCAACTATTACTGAAAAAATGGCATATAATTTCCAGTTAATATTTCTCCTTTTTTTGTTAATTGTCATTTACAAATACTTTTAATGCATTCAGCTAACAGAAAATGAGTTATAATTTGATATAGATATGGCTTATGATTATTATGTTTCCTACCTTAGTATTTCCCATCTATTTGTACTCCATGAAATACTCATGGCATTCCTGAAAGTGCTTGTGCAGCCACGATCCCAAAAGAAGAACACATTGTACCTAACCCCCTTAGCTGACTCTAACCCAGCTTTAAAAAAATGCTTCAAACAGTGAAACTCCCCAGCTGCCATTGGCAGCCTAACTAGTCCTTGCTGTGGGGTAGCTTTTCCTGGTGCCTGTCCTAAACCTCTCTTCCTGCAGCTTAAACCCATTCCTTCTTATCCTTTCCCCATCACAGCATTTTTTGCCTTTCCATATAGGTGTTTTACACTCACTTACTGTACTGCTTTCTTATCTGGCTGAGAGATCTGCCTGCATTTTATTTCCTCAGTTATCAGCATTAAATACTTTATATTTCTTCTCATTGTATTCTGCTAATTTGGAATTCCTCTAAAATTTACTGAAGATGCCGATGTTTTCCTGAAGGTGGGACCCATTTTAGAAAATGTGGTATCTGACACTGGACACATGATATTATATAAAAATTATATAAAAAAATTTCTCCATTTATCCCACATGTTAAGCATCCTTTTCCCACAAAGTGTTGTTGAGACTTTTTATCAATAAATTATAAATTGCTTCATTGTTTGCTCTCTGAATTGATAACAGAGATTGAACACATGTAATAAGTGCTCTTCCTCACCTGGTACATGTCTGTGTTTAGATTCGTTTTCAGACATCACTGTGTAATACTGCAGTGTTTCCAGGCCTGATGCTTTTTCCTGTTTAACTTATGGCATCTCTTGTTTCCTTTGCAGTGATAGTCCGAGCTGCTGACTGCAAGAAGGTGTACCAGATAGAGCTTGCTCCCAAAGAGAAAATTATCATCCTCATCTGTGGTCGGAACCATCACGTCCACCTTTACCCCTGGGCCTCTCTGGATGGGTCAGAAGGGAACTTTGACATTAAGCTTGCAGAAACTAAAGGCTGCCAATTGATTACAACTGGAACACTAAAGAAGAGTTCTTCTACTTGTTTGTTTGTGGCTGTCAAGCGACAGGTTTTTTGCTATGAAATTCACAGAACTAAACCTTTCCACAAAAAATTCAGTGAAATTCAGGCTCCGGGAATTGTACAGTGGATGACAGTGTTCAAGGACAAGCTCTGTGTTGGCTACCAGTCTGGGTTCTCTCTGTTGACCATCCAGGGAGATGGACAATCTATAAACCTGGTAAATCCTAATGACCCCTCGCTTATCTTCCTCTCACAGCAGTCTTTTGATGCCCTTTGTGCTGTGGAGCTCAGTAATGAGGAATACCTGCTTTGCTTCAGCCATATGGGAGTATACGTCGATTCGCAAGGTCGAAGGTCACGCATGCAGGAACTAATGTGGCCTGCAACTCCTGTTGCCTGTAGTATGTATATGTTTTTCTGTTGCCATATCCCTGTTGCTGCTTTACTTGTCTAAAAATAGTCAGCATTGTATTCAATTTTGCTTCGGTTTGTCTTTGAATATCTACAGTTTAAATTTCGGTGAGTTAACAGACACGTAAGTTCTTCCTGATGGTAGTTTTGGATGTGGAGATCCTGGATGCTGCAAGAAAAGCTCTGTCTTGTTCAGGACACAGAGAATAAATAGCAGAATGCAAAATAATTTCTACAGACAGTAATCCTGGATGCAGGACAGTGCAAGACTACCTGTCTGTGAAATTCTATAAAGATTTTTGTTCCCCTAGAGAGTGTAAATATCTAGTTGTCCGTAGGATGTCTTCTGTGTCCTGTACTCAAAGTACAATAGAAAGCTGAAGAAGAAATGTAACTGCAACTCTAAAGGTTCATGAAGATAACAAGAGATAAAAATACTAATTTTGGCAGAACTGGTAGTACTTTTTCTCCTTTTGGCTTTATTTTTTAGGGGGAGAATTTCCAAAAATAGTGTAGGTGGAGGGTAATTTTTCAACTACTCTGCGTGTTTCAGGAGCATTGATTTATCAGCTAGGTAGGATAGAGGTTACATGCAGAGCATTTTTCAGTATTCAGTAGTCAAAGGCAGGTGATGATAAAACTGGGATTCCTATTTGAAGCTCAAATAGCAATTCAAAAATTTTGAATGATCAAAGGCAAGAAATAGCTTTTTGTTTAAACAGTGCAGCAAGGAGTTAGGTGCGTGTTGGTTTGATCAGGCCAGGCCATAATAGCAGTTTGTTTAATTTTAATTGTCTTGGACTGAAATTGTTTGCTTGCTTTACACTGACCTAGTTTTGTACAGAAGTCTGAAGGAAAGGCCCAAGGAAACAATGTAGTGGCAAATTTACTTTAAAACACCATTAGCTAAAACTAATGTTTCCTTTTCCTTAATCAGCTTTACAGTTTTAGGCATTTCAGCAAACTAGACTTGCTAGTTAATGGTCTTGTCTGTTATTATTAGAAGTGTTTGTTATAACCTTCTTGTATGTGCAATCCTGAGTGGCACTGGCCTAGGGCTGTTTTTGTAGAAAGAGCAACATTTTTCGCTGCCAAAGGAACCTGGATTACTTCCCTTTTCATTAGGCTTGTCCTCCATCCTCAGTCCTGGTGCCTGTCACTAGTGATGGTGGCTTTTTTTAACTTTCCCTTCAAGAGGTCATAAAATTACAGAATGGTTTGGGTTGGAAAGAATCTTTAAGATCATCTAGTTTCAACTCTCCAGCCATGGGCAGAGACACCTTCTACTAGACCAAGTTTCTCAAAGCCCCACCCAGTCTGGCCTTCAGCACTTCCAGGGATGGAGCAGCTTCTTCCACAGCTTCTCTGAGCAACCCGTTTGAGTGCCTGCCAGGAAAGAATTTCTTCCTAATATCCAATCTAAACCCACTCTCAGTTTAAAGCCAGTACTCTACATCCTATCACTCCATACCTGTGTAAAAAGTCCCTCTCCAGCTTGCTTGTAGTCCCTGTAGGTACTGAAATGTGCTATAAGGTCTCCCTGGAGCCTTCTCTTCCCTAGGCTGAACAACCCCAACTCTCTCAATCTGCCTTCATAGGAAAGATCATTGAAGTGGAACTGATTCTCCCCCTGTTATGGTTTCTACTGTGGTAAAGCACCATGTACAGAGGTTTAAGGGTACAGCAGAGAATTTGTCTCTGGGGCATTTGGTGCCCTCACACATGGAGAGGGCAGGGGCTGCACTCACACAGCTCTGTTATCCCGGGTGGCCTGTCTGGGTTGCTGCTACACCAGCTTGATTCTGTGCTGAGTCAGTGCAGATGTCGTGGGGCTGCTTGGCTCAAGTGCAGTGGAGCCAGCAGGTCTCCAGGCTGTAGCCTGGGCAAGCCCAGTGCAGACACTGACATGTCTCACTGGGAACCAGTCAAGATCTGGTCTAGCTCATCAGCTCTGACTCGCAAGTGCCAGCCTTGGCTACAAGCTGGTCAGGCAGAAGCAGTTGGTGTTTCTGCCTGATGCTCGG
Source organism: Manacus vitellinus (assembly GCF_001715985.3). Classification (NCBI taxonomy): domain Eukaryota; kingdom Metazoa; phylum Chordata; class Aves; order Passeriformes; family Pipridae; genus Manacus; species Manacus vitellinus. Next base: position 33,014,776 of record NW_021940750.1, on the reverse strand, counting down.
TTCTCTCCTTTGATTTGAACATCCAAGCCAACTGTGACCCCCTGTAATAAATACTTGACCATAAATCATTTTTGTGATACATATATATGATAGCTGTCCAAGGCTTTGTGTGAATGAATTTAATACTAGCACCACACCTTACTTCAGTTTTTCTAAGAAGATTTTGTGATGTGTTTAGTGTCCTTTTGGGTTATTTTCATTTTGCTTATTGAAGCATCTCTTCTCTATTAAATCCCATAAGTTTCTAGTAACTGCTCTTTACATCAGAACACAGCCTTTACATAAGCAGAAGCTCTAGAGATCTCCGCTTTTCTTTTGGCCTAAAATAAAGTTGTCTGATGATGCCTTTTATGCTTTAAGAAAAAAAAGTTGAAAAGAAAATGAGTTATGGGCTTTAAGCACTGTGACATTTTTATGTTAACCTGATGAAAGCACCCATACATGAATATCTAAAGCTAGATAATTGTTGGCAAAAGAGGAAGGAAATTGAGAACAGATCTGCATCATGAGTTCACGACCCAGCTCACAGATGGTGGCCCTCTCATCTCCTCTGCACACAGCAGATGTATCGTTAGTTTGCTGCTTCCGAAATGAAGTAATCCATAGAAAAGCTAGCTGCTCACTTCCTACCACCTAGCAAATTTGTATGCATGTGAAAACTTCAGATGCCATTTTGCAATTTCATGAAATGGCAGTGTGAAGGTTTAAAAATACTGGAAGGGTCAAATTTAAATCTTTCCATGATGCTGGTAGTTGTCATTAGCAAGTCTATTATCACAAAAAATTCTATTTGAAACTGGGGCTTTGAAACAGTGTTTTAAAATGTGTCTCGCACATAGTGGAAAACTTGTAAGTATTGAAATTTGCTCAAATATATGTCAGATCTGGACTACTGAAATGACATTAGGGTTTTCTGTTTGTTTTTAATCTGTCCAGGTTGCAATTCTTCTTATGTAACAGTGTATAGCGAGTATGGTGTTGATGTGTTTGATGTTAACACTATGGAATGGGTCCAGACTATTGGCCTGCGAAGGGTAAGTAATTTTCCTTGAATATTGAACTTAATTGGGCTAATTTCAAATGAGATGTTTCTTCATGGTGTATGCTGGGCTTGAGTTAATTCGCTGTCTCCTTCCTCAAAACAGATCAGACCATTAAACATGGATGGCACACTGAACCTCCTTAACTGCGAGCCACCGAGACTAATATATTTCAAGAACAAGTTTGCAGGTGAGCAAAGGGCAAGGGGAGAAATGGGGAACTGATATGAAGCTAACTGAGTAAATTTAACCGTGTTATTACCTTTGCATCGGATGAAATTTGTGTTGGATACATCTGGGTCAGTGTGTACCTGTATATGTGAAATGGCATTGTGGTATTACAGCAGGAGCTGGCCTCAGTGTACCAGAAACATCTGACAACAGCAAGAAGCAAATGCTTCGAACCAGGAGCAAAAGAAGATTTGTATTTAAAGTTCCTGAGGAAGAGCGATTACAACAAAGGCGGTAAGAATTTAATTGTGGCACATAACTTAATGTGTATGATGACATGCAGAGACTGGGAATGCTTATTAAAAAAAAATCACTCTGTTCTTTTAGGGAAATGCTTAGAGACCCTGAGCTAAGGTCAAAGATGATTTCTAACCCAACAAATTTCAACCACGTGGCTCATATGGGACCAGGAGATGGAATGCAAGTTCTCATGGACCTCCCACTGGTAAAATACATTTTAAAGGGAGAGAGATATATGTGCATTTGTTCTTGATCACAAAAACTGTGAAGATGAGCTGTATGGGCTTCAAGTATTATCTCTGTACCAAATTCTTCTTTAAAGCCTTTTGAGAAAGGTGAACCTTCCTGCTGTGTAATGCTTCTAAATCCTGTGCAAGGAAATACTGTTAGCTGGCTTATGAATGAGACACTGAATGAAACAGATATCACTGCCAGGAGCTTGTTAGTAGTTTTGTAAATAATCCGTCTCTCCTCCTTCCTTTTTCTCGTTTCTCTTCTTAAAATAACAGAATGAATTTCCTTTCCCCTCATCCTTTCGACATTCTGCTCTTGATATCACCTCCAACAGGCTTTGAGCACGTCTATCACATGAGCCCTATCTCTGCTGAATTCTCTCTCCAGAGTGACCATTCCTCACTGCAAGGCTCCCCTCTGCTTTCTTCCTCTTCCTGTCCCTCCTCTGCTTCCCTAGCAAGGGTAGGAGTAGCTACAAACTGTTAGGAACTGGAATGGTATGCTTGTGGCACTTTGCCAATTCTAGAGCAATAACAAGAGGGAAAAAACTAATGCTGTGGAGGTAACTAAAATGCATGTGAGTTGCAGTGCTTTCTAGCATTAATTTTATTTTGTATTTAACTAATACATCATTTTGTGAGCTATTTTAGTGTTAAGTCCACAAGGGGAAGACAAGTGTGAAGGTACATTTCTACATTCTGTATGTACCCTCCATTTCATAGCTGTTAGTCAGGCTTTCTCTTGTCTTTCTCAGATAGCCCAGATGTGGGTATGGCATTTGTTCTTTCAGCAGGAGGAGGAAGGAAAGCAGAGCTGTTGGTACAGTCCCTGCCCCTTCATATAGGGTTTGCTGGCTGACAGGTTCTAGTGGCTGCTATGGGGCTTAGTTTTTTCTCTGTCTTTCTCAGGGTTTGTGTCTGTTACTGAAAATATGTGGATGTGGTCAAGTAAGTTCAGTTTTTCTACCAACACTGGGTTGTAATAGCTTCAAAAGCACAGTAAAGTTTTCATGAGTAACAACTTCTCGTTGGATAGCCTTTGTTGCTGGCTAACAAGGTGTTTCATCTCAACTGTAGAGTGTCCTACCTCCTGCACAGGATGAAAAAACCTGTCCGTCTGCAGCAAACCTCTCACGGCAGCAGCAGCAGCAGAGAAACAAAACCTACATCTCGTGGCCCTCATCAAGTAAGGCTGGAAGGCAGCTTGTCAGTTCTGCACTGTAATCTGTGGCATCAACAAGAGGTGTAAACCTGCCTTTTTTCCTTTATTCCCTCCAGGTGGCAGTGATGTGGGAGTGGCCATGCCTTCCCGAAGTATGTCCGACCCTGACCAGGAGTTTGACAAAGAGGTAAAATAGCTTTTGTTAAACAGAGACTGGCGATATCCTGTTGACGTAGGTTGTTTTCTTTTTCCAATAAATTACATTTCCTAGGAAATATTTCATAGAGACGTTTATGGAGATGTTTTCCTTCCACAAATGTTTTTTTCCAGCCTTTAATATACGTTTGAAAGTTAGATATGCCAGCACAAAAGCAAAGCTGTGAAAAGATCTTTTTATGGTGATATTTTAAGAAGTATTATGTCTTGGATTAAGCTTTATAGGCAAGGCAAATTTGACTAATTGATGAAATGTCCTCAAAGCTCCTAAAATTGTTCTCTGGGCTATTAGCATAGAATAGCAAAGTAATATGACTCGTTAAGTAATTTTCTGTGCTGCCTTAAGGAAGACATTTTGTCATGTAACTTGAGAAGAAATCATATTTTAAAATATATAAAATTGGTTTTAGTAAGAGTACATGCCAGTAGTCACCAAACCAAAAGTGTCCAGGCTGTACAAAACTGGTGTTCTTGAATCTAAATAGAGAAGATATATGATTTTTGCTTCCTTGATTTATCATGTGTGTAGCTTCTTCCAAGCTTTCCTGAGGGACTGTCTGTGCAATTAAAGTGTTAGGAAAGAAAGTGTTAGTGGTCCTGCGAGAACAAACGCTTAGATCAAGATCTTTTTTAGTGCTTTTTGATACCCAACTGCAAGCCCATGTAATGTTCTGGATTTTTAAGCATGTTTTCCTGAAGCCAGACCTTTGCAGGATGCCTTAGTACACCCCAAGTCCAGAGTTCTGATTACAGTCATGTTCTGACTTCCTTTGTCACCTTCAGTAAGCTATTAAAAGCACAGGAAAATGGGGATCTCTAAACAGGCTTGATTTTCAAAGGTGATGATGATGGACTATGTTAGTTGACTTAGTTATTCTGCACATCCTTTCCAAATTCCATTATATTCCATGCTGTAAAAATACTTGCAGTTTGTAGGTACAAATGATAGATTCTAAAGGGGACTTTTTACAATCTTTTCTCTTTTGGTGTATCTTACAATATCTTGTGACTTTCTAAATGTTCAAAAATTGTAGTGTGAAACTGGAAAGAGGCTCTAATAACACCTTTTGGCTTTATACTTTTTTCCCTGTAGCTTTTGGCTTTATTGCAGCATGAACTGGATCATGTTAGGATAATCTTGTTATAGATGATCTTATTATTGTTCAAGCCATGCAAAATCTTGTGAACAGTGTTCTCGAAGGATGTTACCTTTCAATCTATTTGCTAAATATATATTTCCCTTTCTTGAAAATAACTTGCTGCAATGGTACCAGTTTTTCCTGTGCAGTGTTTCATTAGCTGTGAATGTGTGCAGTGCTCAGAGTTGTAACTCACCAAAATAGTGGGAATCTTGCCAGCCATCCTGTTGAAGTGAGACCAGGCTGTGAAGGCAAATATCCAACAACTAATCTAACACTGGGGAAATAACTGTGGATAGTCTTTATTAGATATTGACGTAGGATGTATCCAGTAAGTCTGTTCTGTTTCCAGATCTCCAGCCTGATTCTTGGCAACCTTCACTCTTTTGTCGGGCACTTCACATGCTTGTTGCTGTTTTGTAGACAGTTCACATGCTTGTTTCCTTCCTTCTCACCAAACTGAGGATGATTTGACTGTAATTGTTTACATGTTTACATGGGTAGATTAACCTCCTCTGGGGCTATAAAAATTACCTAGAAATTGCAGGCTGGTAAGTTCTGAACAACAGTGAACAGACAGATGCATTCCATCAGGAAAGTTTTGCAATGGCTAACAGAGAGGAGCTGGAGATGTAGCGATTTCCACATACTTTACCATAATTCCTGTTACGTCAGAAGGTCACCTTTGGGACTACACTACAGCCTGTTGATGATAATGGAAGTACTTGCATGAATGTTTAACTATGAAATTAATGTAATGCACACTGCTTCGTAGGTGTTGCTCACCCTAATTTTTGAGTACCTTTGAAAGCTCTTGAGTATAAAGAATTCACTTTAAGTAAACATAATTTTTTTAATGTTTCTCGTTAACAGCCTGATTCAGACTCCACCAAACACTCTACTCCATCTAACAGCTCAAATCCAAGCGGTCCCCCAAGTCCCAACTCTCCTCATAGGAATCAGCTTACGCTAGATGGACTGGACCAGTCAACCTGTGACGCATAACACTACCGCTCTCACCATTCCAGCTCCGGTCATCCACTACTCCATGGTATTCAAGAGCAGGGCAAAGCTGACTCAGATGCTAGTGCCAAGACTGACACAGACTCTCTAGTGTTGTACAAGAATAATTATATATCCAGATTGTAGATACAAACTATTGAAATGAAGAAAATTCTTTACTAATAGCGATCAAGCTTTTTATGCAGAATTGTTCACTGCTCAGCTATGGTTGGTTCCTTTCTGCACAGCTGTGACATGGTTTTATTGCATAGGAGCATTTAAGGCCACCAGTAAATAGTCTTATTCTTATGGTGAAAGAGAAATAGAGAGAGATACTGATAATGTTGCTACAATATCAGGAATATTATTTTTCTATAGAATGATGTAATGTCTGATTAGCAGGAAATCCTTTTAGACAGAATTTGGACCTCTAAATAGGAAATGTGAGCAGGTCTAGTTACATCCTCAGATGAATACACTTTTCCCTTTTTCCCATAACTGTTTGTTTCCTAAATCTTAAGGAGAATGCTAGGAAGCTGTAGGTCATTTCCAACATCACCAGGAAGTCAAATGAAAGCTGGTTATAGTTTTGTGGCCTTTTAAATCATTTAGCCATTACATATACAGCTGCATAACTGTCTTTCTATCTTTCTACCAACTTTTTAGTCTTGTACATAGGACTACTGCCAGTTATCTCTTTACCCATTCCCTGCTTTTTAGTCCTCATCAGTCACTAGTCAGGGCTTTTAAAATACTGGTAATTACTGCTGTGAAAAAAAAAAATTTTACTCCTAGTTCCTGCCTATCTCCTCCTGAGAAGTTGTTTCTCCTGGGTTTTTTGGTGTAAGGACACACTACGCTGTTTAGCTAGCAAGCCTTCTCGTGGACGCATTGCCCTCGAAGTCTGCCTGACCTAAGGGACTATATCGCACTAAAACATCAGTCTGCTTTATTGGCTACCAAAGTGGAACGTGAAGGATGTGTAACTGGGGGTGCTGCTTTTCTCATTAACTGTATCCTCACCTGCATGAAGACCCCATGATTATTAATCAAGTATTGATCATGTAGAAAAATGCACAACACACTCCTGTATATTTTGCGATGGCCCACGTGCAGTGATGTTTTGCGTGTATATTTAATCTCATGCTTCCATGTATTATACATTTAGTAATCAAGGATTTGTGACCATGTTTCATTAAAAGCTTGTAATTAATTCCGTGGCTGGCATATCCAGTTTGTCATTGTCACACTAGTGTGCCTTCTGTGCCAATTTTATGACAGTTGGATGTCACTTATTTAAAATTCGGTTTAAATGGGCTAATGATATGCCAATGGCTAATGTTCTTTTCTGAAACACTGTATAGGACGTGCACTTATCTTTAGTTTAAACTGAGTGTTCTAGTCAACATTTAATCCTGTTACGTTAAGTGTTCGACAGTACTTGCTCTTTTTCTCAGATTCTTGATAAAGGGGCTCAGTTAGAGCTGGACACTACTGCTTTGGGGGTTTTCTGGTTTTTACTTTTTTAATGTAAGTCTAAGTCTTTGTAATTATTGAATTGTGAGAACATTTTTGAACAATTTACCTGTCAATAAAGCAGAAGAGGGAGGTTTTAAAGTTCATAGTCGTCTGTCTTGACATCTGAAAACAATCTGCCACTGACACTTGCTTTAGTCTCATGGTAAATTCACTTCGTTCACATGGATGTTTTACATAAACTGAAAGATACTTCGAAGCTCTGTAGGCGAACACTACGAGAAAGGTGCAAGTTGCTGCAGGTAAATGAATGTTCAGGAGAGACAGAAGTCCTTTGGGTGGAATACAGTGTTAAAATGTTGTGCCCTCAGTTTGTGTTAGAGTTGTCATTTCATTGAGTCACTGGCCCTATTAGTTCCTTTTTAATCGATTTATGTGACTGCTTCCTTACGGCTGAAGCACAGTAAGGAGGCTGCAGGATCTATTCAGGCATCTTAAGGGTGATAAAACAATAAATATTTCTGACTTTTTGTCAAAGCAGTAGTCCCAAAGAAAGGCTTAGGAACATTTCAAGGATTGGTGTGTGAATGGTGCTGCCCCTCATATAGGGTGGGTTTTTTTTAAAGCTCCCTTCATGCTCTGGTATTTGAGCACCACAGAGCCCACTGTAACTAGAGCAGAGCAATATCTTCTCTAGTGTGTTCTGGGTAAACATCCCTCACCCATAATGGAGTGCCTGAATTGCTTCTTGGTTTGGCTCACCCTTAACAGGGAAGGCCTTAGTGGGTGTTTTGGACCCTGCTGTTCCTTTCCTGACCAAACCTAGCTGGGCAGACTGGGGCAGGTTGGCTTGGGAGAGTGCACCCATCCCATCCTGGGGATGGGGTGATAGCTGACAGGAGGTTTGAGGCTGTGTGCCGGAAGCATTCTCACAAGTATTCATGCTAATCAGCCTTTGACTTTTAAAAAAGATTTCTCCTGCTCTTGAGCTGATTTTTCTCTGCATAGTGAGGACTTAGGATGACAACAAAGTCTTTAATTATGGGGGTATTAAATCATAGCACTCAGCAGTGCCAGGGCTTGGTTATAATTTAAGCAGGAGAACGTTTCTAGAAAAATAAATTAATTGCTCATATGAATACATTATTCTTTTCTTTCATTTTTTTTTCTTCCCTCAAGTCTGGCCAAGCAGAATTCCTTCCCAAGTCCTCTACCACAGGCCTTTGCAAATCATCTGTTCCCTTGAGGATTCTGATTCTGGTTACCTAAAGAATCCTCTTGAGCCCTAAGGAGAACTTTCAGAAATGCAGAAATTCAGGATGTGAAATGGTCTTCTGACAATGCGCTTTCTTATCCCTGGAGGCTACCAGTCTAGGATCGAAAGTGAGGAATTGAGCTATGCAAGGAATTAGGATAATTTGGTCTCTGCCAGTTCCTTTGCTCATTCCATTTTCACAGAGGCATTACATCAGGTCCCAAAGCTGGGGTGATGGGCACACCACTCACCAGAACAAGTTGATCACTTCTAGCACAGACCTTCTCCTCGAAGCTGCGTACTTTGGAATACATCATGGTGTTCTTGCCACCCTAGACCTAAACTCATCTGCCACCACCTCTGTCTACAGAACAGATGTGCTGAGAATAAACAGCTTCCTAAATAGGTGCAATCTGCTGGAGGGGTGTGTGTAAACACTCACTTTATCTTTGCAGGGTAAGTGTTTAACTCAGGGAAGTCACGGGGGGGCTTCAGCACAGAAATGCTGGAGGTGCAGGCACCCTTGTTGTTCTGCACAGCACCAGATTGGGCATCCCTGGGAGAGAGCAGATGTGTAAAAACCTTAAGAGTAAGCCTAAAGCACTTGAGAAGCAGGAAAGTGTTTGAGGGAAGAGATGACTGTGGGAACTGCACTGCACCTTGAGGTGCAGTTAAGCAAAATATTAGTTAAAGGAAGGTGTTGCATGCATCCTGACCAAAAACCTTGCCTAGCTTATTTTAAAAGAAAAAGGAAAAAAAGACATGGCATTCTTGTATGCCAGGCTACTGGAACATCTCATGTTCCAGTTTGCACCCTGTCTGAAACAGCTCCAGCAGTCAGAAGGGAGGACAACCCAAAAAGCAGCAGTCACCTGCCCAGCCCTTGCCTTCCATTGCTGTGCCTTCTGTCCATTTGCACCCCTGAAAATGTGGCTCCCCTCTCAATTAACCCTTACAGCCCTGGGGCTTCTCACAGCTTGTGTGGCAAGAGCTGTGGCTGCTGCCACCCTCTCCCAGTGCAGGGCAGCCCTTCCTATGGGGTGAGAGCTGCCCCCTGTGGCTAGGACAGAAAGCACAGTGATTGGAAAGAGCCATACGATCTCGGTGCTGCCTTGCAGATCTCAGTGCTCCCTTGCAAAGCCTCCTAAACATGTTTCTGGGGACGGGGTGACTATGAGACCGGGCATCAGCTGCAGGGCTGGTGCGGGATGCCTGGGAAAGCCAAATGGTGGCAGAGCATGTCCCAGCGGTGCCTGAAGCTCCGGCCAGCGTTGCCGGCGGGGTTAGCTGAGGACAGGAGCAGAAGACAGCAGGACGTGCTCAGCCAGCGGAAGCTGCAGTGCTGTGCTCCAGCCAGAGGAGGAACATGGACTCAGGAATGAGCCCCTTCCCTGTCCTTGCAGCAAATATTTTCCCTGCTCCCCAGTAAGCTGCAGCACTTTTTTGTCATCTGACTGCACAGGTTCATGCAGCTTTATTGGTTGCTTTCTCATAGATAAAACCCTCAGATTTTTTTCAGCATCGCCTGCTTTCCCATCTCTTACGCAGTCCCTGCGGTCCCGTGAGGACGGGCAGTGCAGAGCCCTGTGTGCTGATGGAGGAGATGGCCAAGACTCAGCTGTCACCCCGCAGCGCCTTGGCCAGCTCCTGCACTCCGGTGAGACCAGTCCTTGCCAAACGCCCTCCCTTCCGCTGCTGCTACCTCCTGCTAAAAAGATTTTTAAAAAGAAATTCAGTGGACCAAGTCTGTCTTTAGGTTTGGGAGTATTTTGAGCACTGTGCCAGTCTGAGTCAGGGTTTGCACAACTTCTGTGAGCTGCTGTATCGTGCAAAGGGAAGGAACAGTGATATGAGTTGGTGTCCATTAATAGTGTGCAAGTTGCTTTTTCTCTTAAGATCTAGGGAAGGAATGATTCCTGAGGTCTTGCCATTGACACTAACGCATTTTGAATTAGTCTGTCCCACGGGGAACCCCTGACTCTCAGGACCAAGAGCAAAACAAAGCCATTAGGTGCCGCGCCGCGCACAGCCTCGGCAACCACCCATTTAATATGCTGCTTACCAAAGATGTCTGCGAATTAAATTCCTTGTTTAGGCAGGATCCCGGGAGACACTATTACGTACCAAGCCCCTTTGCCTTGCCCTGCCTGCACCGCGGGCTATCTGCGTGCGCCGGTGCGCGGAGTCGCGATCATGGATACAGCTGTTTTTCTCGGCAGCTGTTGGTCCCCGGCGTCGCAAACTGACTCTGGTGCTTCGGGTTTTTTTTTTTTTCCTGCAGAGCTCCCCCCTCCCTGCGGTGCGTTCTGTACGAGCGAGCGGACGTGGCTCCTGACGGAAAAGTACAGACTGTGCTCTGCCCGCGCGCTGACAAAAATTGATCTCTACTTTAATTAAAGCCTCTATTGTAAGTGACCTCGAGCTGCTAATGCATTTTAAAAATGAAGCTTCGCCAACAGCAAATCCATACACCCCAACACGGAGGGGTGAGCAGGCGGTGATCCGTGCCACAGGGTGGGCTGCCTCACCTGCTGTGCGGTCGGTGATGTGTCCCAGGAGCCTGTCCCACTGCACGGCCACACGCCTGACCGTGGCTCACCCTGAAATCCCAGGGTGCCCGGGTGGGACGCAGAGCTGATGTCCTTGGCTGCTTGCAGGGGAAGGACAGCATCCTGCCCCCATCCTGTGCAATGGTCCCTGTTGCCAATGTCTTTTCCCTTCCCCAGCATGTGGCCACAGGATACTCTTACCTCTTCCCTTCAGCACACATCGCAGGGATGCAGCCACCGCGAGCCCTCATAACCCTGGAGTGAGGAGCCCAAACGTAGCCAGGGAAGGAAGCAATTCACTCCGGATGTGAGTGAATTCACACATTGTGTGAATCCGAGGGATTCCCTGGGGGATGGCCCTGAGCCCCTTCTTTGCACGGGGCAGCGCCGGTGTGATGGGCTGCCTGGTGCAGCGGCCTCCAGCGTGCAGCGCTGCGTCGGCCCAGCCCTGGAAAGATAACTCGTGTATATGTGCATTTAAAGGCTTGTGAGCTGGAGGAGACACAGTCACCTGCAATGAACTGATGTGAAAGGGGAAAAAAGAGGAAAAGGCTCTCGCAGGCAGAAAGTATGGATGTGGCTGCCTCCCTCCCGCGTAGCGAGACCCAGCCGCGGTGCGGGGCCTGCGGACGCTGCGGCTGCTCGCACAGGCACCATGGAAACATCTCGGTGCCAGCGAGCAGCGCTCGGGATGACCGAGCTGCACCGCGGCCGCACCGAGCCCCCCGGTACCGGGTGTTGTCCGGCCTCCTGAGGTCTGTGTGAGGGCTCGGGCTGGCGGTGTCTCCCTTGGGTTCACATCATATGAGTGACTGAAGGGGTGAGCTTTTTGGGTCCTGTCCCCGGGTCACTGCTCCCCACAGGATGCATTTGTTGTAGAACCATGGGATGGTGGGACTTGGATATTCCTAACCTGCCAATATCAGCCGCCGCCTGCAGCAGCCGATGGCTTCCTCTGCTTTTTGACGTGCCCGGTGACCATTTCATCCAGCACCAAATGCCTGACAGACGCAGCAGAAACTCCTGCACAGGCAAGTTGCTTTTCATCCCAGTACTGCCAGCGGGGCACCCTCGGGAGAGGCGTGCATGGCGAAATCCCAAGGGTGTGCCCTGAGCACAGACCTCCTCCCAGCCCCGGCTCTGCCCCGCTTGCAAAGTCACGGCAGCAACCAGGAGCGCGGAGATAGCCTCGTTCCCTGCCTGGCTCGTGTTTTTGTCCCGCCTGCTCACATCGCCTGTTTCCAGAGGCCTCTCTATGGGCAGGGGGGCAGCAGGGCTGGTCTCACCACCACATGCTGCCTGTTGCCCTTCGTCAGGGCTCTAATGCGTCTAACGATGAATTCCCAGGCCTTTGAGAAGGGATTATGTCTTCCAGAGACTAGAACAAAATATAATAAACTTAAAATAGCTGCTTCCTTATGGAATATGCCAACAAGCCCTACTGAAAACCCAGTAGAGTGTGAATTTGCATACATTTGCATACATATCCATAATTTCAGCCTCACCCATCAGACCTGCTCCATAATGAAGAACCGCCTGACATTGTGGGCAGCTGAGGGTGTTTGACACATGCCAGCACTAACAAGGCCCCTCAGTGCCACTGCCCCGACCCTTGTCAGAGCTGGGCTGATGTGACTGTCTCCAGCCTTCAGGTGCCTGCCTCCCTCCTGGGGGACCCCTGGCACCAAGCCTCTTTCCCTTTGTACCATGAGGAGACACACTTTCTCACTTCAGGTAATAACGTGATAAATCTGCACATAGGTCCAAGAGGGTTTCATACCCGTTAGCCCAGGCACAGAGGGAAGGAGCAAACTCCAGCAGCTCAGGGCAGGGAATGGGGAGGGAATTGTTTGCTCAGGACTGAATCTCACCAGCGCCCATGGGACAAGAGTGAGGGAAGGAACAGGAGTTGAGTATGCTGCTGGAAAGCAAAAGAACCATCCAGCTAATGGATCCAAGCCATGAAGGCTCCAGGACACATTTTGAAATGTGTTTGAGCACTGAATTTCTGTCATGCATCCAGGGATGCTTCCTTCAACCTGCTGTGTGCCCTGAGCAAATCCAGCACAGTGCTGGCTAAAGCACAGGATGCTGAGCTAGACTCCAACTGCCCTGGATACCACCTGAGACTCAAATCTCAATGTTGAACTGCCTAAAAAGAACTGATACCTAAAAAATACACTTTAAAACCCAGAAGTAACACCAGGGAGGCTGTGTCCATATGCCTGAGCCCCAACAGCAAAGGTTTGCTATGTTTTCCTTCACTTCATGGACACTTTTATTCAGGTGGGATCTGCTTCTGGCTTAGATCCCACCAGGAGCTTCGTGAGGGGCTGTGAGGCCTGGAGAGGTGGTGGTGTCCCCAAGAAAGTGGTGTCTGCCCCCAGCATGAGTCCACACCATCAGGTCTCCGTCTCACTTGCGTCATACAGAGGGTTGAGGTAGAAGACCTGGAGATCTTTGGGTGCCTCCTCTCCAGGGTCAGCACTTGGGGGCTCCTGCAACAGCAAGGGAGGTAAAAACAACTCATGGGGAAGGGAAGCAAAACCCTTGGCAAAACTCACCCAGTGCTGAGTCCCTGCAGCAGCTGAGAGGCTGGTGACCTGGGGGAAGATGGGAACGACCCACAAACCCCTCCTGGCCTGGAGAAAGGAGGACTCCTGCCAGATGAACCCCAACTGGCACTCAAGAGTGTCCCGGCTGGGGCCCCACACCAATCCTGCCCATGGCCCCAAGCATCCCAGTGTCCCTGGTAGCGGTGACTCACCACGTTGAACATGGGGTTGTCAAAGCCTTTGTCACTGGCTGGTGCAGGGGACACCGGGTCCTCCAGTCTGTCCCAGGGCCAGGGGGTGCGCAGGGCAGGCAACCTGGGGAGAGACCTGGGCATTACCCACCCACATCCCTCCCAGCCCAGCAGCTCCCCCAGCTGAAACCCTGCATCTTCAAGAGGTGGATGGGAAAATACAGGGGCAAAGTGTCAGGCTGACTTTGAAATGGGAAGTTTGTGCCCTTTCCAGGGAAAAACTGCCATATCCAGCAGAAACCATTAAGCTTGGAGGTCTGGGACCTGCATTCTGGAGGGAAGAGTTTGCAGAGGCAGACAACTCTAGCACAGGCTTCCCTTTGGAGCTGTCACTCCCTCCCTATGGCCTAAAATGAATTGCCACAGAGCTGACACCTGTTCCCACTGCAATCTCATCAAGTGCTAATTATCATTGCTTTTATCACGTTTTCATCATCTTAATCACCATCACTACTTGTGTTATTTTCTTCACTACTCCTAGCCTAGGGGTCCCAAACACGACTCATCCTCCCCTGCACTGGGCACCTGCTGCAGGTGGGCTCAGCAGCAGGTCCACACACATCACCTCAGGAGCTGTGCTACCTGCAGGGAAGCTGTGCCGGGCCCTTTTTGGTGGAAATAAGCTGAATTCTCTGGTTCCCTAGTGGTCAGGATGGCTCTGCTGCATAGAAGCAGACTCTGCTTGCAGGCTTCCAGAGACTCATGACTAATTTGCAGCATCCCTGGTGGTGTCAGATGCCTCCACGATCCTTTTGACAACACTACCCAAAAGGGCCCTGCCCTGGAGCCACCCAATGACACACACCAGGAGTGGGTCGACCGGGGACATTCCCTGGGCTCAGGTTCAGCTCTGTCTCCTGTAGCTACAAGAACTTCCCTCCTTCTGCTGACGGTGCTGGTTTCAAAGGCCTGTCCAGCATCCAAAGAAGTGTCAGTGAAAGATAAATCATCAAGTAGCAATTATGGGTCTGGGAGTTTTATTTAGAAATTAAATGAAGGCACGGGTTTACTGCTAGGAAATATCACGTCAGCACGTGCCAAGTGGCAGAGCAAGCTCCCTGGCCAGGGCCGCTGCTGCATGGTGAGAAAATCCCAGTGGAGGAACCAAGAGGGAAGAAACAACCTGACTCGTGACTCTGTAACATGGCCAACCCCAGCACCGGGGAGCTCAGCATCCCCTGGCAGACAGGTGCACTTTGCACATGCAAATTTCAGCAGTTCCCGTCCCCTGGTTATTAAATGTATAAGGTCAACCCCACTTGCCCACAGGTGGGTGAGACAAGCCACAGTGGCTCAGCAGGCAGACAATAAACCCTGCAAAACCCTCCACGTGAAGGTGAGTGCACAAAGGGGGAGCAGAGGTGGGTGCCCCAGCAACTGCCATGGGCACTTCTGGGATGCCCTTATCACTGCCAGAGCTCATTTTCAAGCTATGGGGGAAAAAGGTGGTGGAGAAGGGGTATTTCTGACTGGCTTCCAGTTGTGGTGCAGTCAGGTGCTGTGCACCCGCCACCCCTCTGCTGGGACCTGCACTCCATACTCCAAGCTGTGTGAACAACTAATGTACCAGAAGCTGCATTTGCTTTTGGATGATGCTGTCACCCCCTTTCACGGTTATGAAGCTGTGGGACAAGTGTTTTGCATTACTTTGATGCATTTCTATTTAGCAGCTGGCAGTTTCAGTCCTCCACACCCTAGCAGGGCTGCAAACTGATGGTGCCAAGAAACAGATGTCACTAGGCACCATGACCAACTCCATCTGAGCTGCAGCAGCCCTGCTGTCACCAGGGCACACCCTACCATGACAAGAAGCAATTCTTCCCAGACATGGAGGAGGCTGAATTACCAGTCCAAGAGTGCAGAAGTGCCTTTCAGTCACCTCTCCTCCAGTAAACCACAAGGAACAGGGACAACGGTTTTAAACAGATGGAGAGCAGGTTTAGATTATATATTAGGAAGAAATTCTTTACTCTGAGGATGGTGAGGCACTGGAACAGGTTGCCCAGAGATATTGTGAATGCTTCATCCCTAGAGGAGTTCAATACCTCAAGGTGCTTTGAACAACCTGGTCTAGTGGACAGTGTCCCTGCCCATGGCAAGGCTGTGGGAACTAGATGATCTTTAAGGTCCCTTCCAGCCCAAACCATGCTGTTATTCTATGAACTAGTAATGTTGGGTGTAGCAGATTGCCTGGCCATGCCCATCACTGCAGGAGCTCTGGGCAACACTGTGTGGCCCTGTGTGCCAGACCAGCTGGAAGGACAGCCTGGGGTGACAGCTGCCTCGAAGCAGAAGCAGCCTGACTATATGCTGCTGGCAGAAGCCCCATCCCTACCTTAGCTTTCCCTTTCTGTAGAGAAAGAGGATCCCTCCAAGGAACATGAGACCGAAGAGTAGCCCCATGACCGTCCCCACTGTGATCCTGCTCAACGTGTGGCTCCCCCTTTGCCTGCTGAAGGTGCTGCCAGTGGCCACTTCCATTTTGCCACTTGAAATGCCAAGTGCTTCACCTGGGAAAGGGCAGGAAGAAACAGGAGTGAGGACTGTACAGGGCAACACATCCCCACACCCACTCCCAGCCAGGGCAGAAGGAGCTGTCAGTTGGGTCTGGCACTGCTCTCCTGGTTGATCACCTTTCCCTGGGGATGGGATATACAGGTGGATGGACTCAACAGGAACAAGCCCATACAACAACCACCAGGTCCCCTGGCTGTGACCTACATGCCCGTCAGCATCTGCCAGCTTCTATGGCTGCCTCCACATACAGCATTCTGGCTGAGAGGGACCTGGGGATCCTGGCAG
This sequence comes from Manacus vitellinus, assembly GCF_001715985.3. NCBI lineage: Eukaryota > Metazoa > Chordata > Aves > Passeriformes > Pipridae > Manacus > Manacus vitellinus. The sequence goes on along the minus strand of NW_021940750.1, from coordinate 32,998,625 downwards.
GCACCAAGCTGGTCATGGTCAGACATGGCAGGGAAGCACAGTGGTATCCCAGGCTGCATGAGGAGAGCTGACAGCAGGCCAAGGGAGGTGACCCTTCCACTCTGCTCTGCCCTGGCGAGACACAGCTGGAGCACTGAGCCAGGCTTTTCTCGGAGGAGCCCAGTGACACCAGGGCAAGAGGCAATGGGCAGATATTGAAATACAGTAAATTTCACTTAAATATAAGAAAAAACTGTTTTACTGCAAAAGTGGTCAGTTGCGAAGACAGGTTGCCTGGAGATGTGGAATGCATCCTGACCCACTGCTTTCCAGAGCTTCTTGTTCCCTGCCAGCAGCCCACATGTCCAGTGGGATTTGAATGTCTCTTAGGATGTACCTGCAGGGGACCTGCCAAGGAGGACAGGGGTGTTACCGTGCTGTGCCACGTCCTCCATGATGTCTCCTGCCAGCTGCTCCGCAGCAGTGCCAGTCTGTGCTCCTGCCCTGTCATCAATCAGCACGATTTGGATGATGGGAGTGAAGCTCCGGGATACGATGCCCAGGAAGGTCTGTGCTTTGTGCACCTTGGATATGGCCATCTGCACTCCAGTGTACTTGGGCTTTTTGAAACACAAGGAGACGTACAGCCCATGAGACTGGAGGCAGAAATTAGTCACCTCTCCAGGCAGCCACTATGGGTACAGCTGCAAGGCCCACCTGAATTCTCATGTGAGCCCCATCCCAGAACTGCCATCCTGTTACTGCGGTGCCATTGCATTTCCCAAATGAGAGGCTCCTATGTCCCCTCTCTCCCAAGCTGTGACCAGCAGCCAGCATGCAGTGTGCCTCCACGGAGGTGAGCACGCTGAGAAAGCAATTTCGTGTATCACACCCATTAAAAGCTGTATTAAGATGTGTGGCAGGCAGCTGGCTTTCAGCTGTGGATCAATAGAGCGATACTTTGGTATCGATCCTCCCAGTGCAACTCGGAGCACAACCCCTCCCCTGGCAGCCCTTGGCAAGGAGGAGGGATGTCATGTTGTGTCTGACGAGCAGCAGCAAGGAGGGATGCCTTGTAGAGCATCTGAGTGCTGACCAGTGCCAGTTACCCACCCAGTGCTTGCCTCCTTGTCACAAGATGCCCTGCTGCAGGTTTGCATGATCACAGCTGCATGCACTGACCTCCCATGTTATCTAGACTGGACCTGTGTTTTCTAGGGCAGGGTTTCCAGCAAGCTCCATCCAGCAAGCATCCTTCCACATCTGCATGCTGGCAGCTGTTCCTGCCCTGCAATGAGCAGGGCAGTGTGGCTGTGTGGGGAGAAAAGGACCCAGCCCCACAGCTGACACACCCCAGAGGTCAAATGTGGGCTGTGGGCCCTACAGGGTGGTGGGGAGTGAGCCTGAACCCCTGGCATCACTGGGACCACATGCCCCCCCCAGACAGTCCCACCAGCACTGGAAGATGTGGCTAGTGACTTGTGGTTTCATTAGCCCCTCCTGATCCAGCAGGCTTATGTACCTGGCTCAGCAACTCTTGGACCAATCTGTCCTGGTACTTCTGCAGGTCAAAATCAGGAGTGAAATCCAGGTTGATGGTGGCCCCTGCAGCCCAAAAACAAACAGAAATCAAATTGTCTGCCCCAAGTCTGGGCAGAGAGCTGTGATGGCAGCACAGCTCTGGCTGTCATGAGTGGCACTGAGACCCTGAGACCCCTCAGCATCTCTATGCAAACGGTCTGGCTGGGCTCAAAAAGAAACCTCTCCTTCCCTTCCCGGTGTTTTTGTCAACTGGCTTTGATGACAGTCTTTTGGCTTCCATTATATTCTGAAGAGAAGATTTCCCTGGAAAGCTTTCTCCTCTGTATCCCTCTGGGAAGCTCTGCATGTACCTGGTTTTGGGGACACAAGACTGTGATTCAGCAGCGCTACCCTTTGGAGGGAAGGCTCAGAGGATGAAACAACTGTGCTCCCTGTACCACTGCACTGCAGGTAATGGAGAAAAATACTTTCCTTGGAAAAAAATGCAAGTAAACATTTGTTGAAATATGAAATTTTCCCAAAGGCTGTAAGGGGCTCTGCTTTTAGGAGCGTGTTGGAGAAACATGGTACCATTTTAATGAATTTGGTATGATATACCAAATATGAGATACCAAGTATCCAGGTACAATTGTGCATGAAAAATATCCCTTAGCAACCTTTCACGTGGATTAATGGAGGAGCACCCATTGCAGAGAAAACACTGTCAATCTGCATGTTTTTATTTTAAATGAAATGAAACAAGCTGGCTGTTGGGAAGCTGACATAAGAGTGGAAAAGGCTGCATTTCCTCTGAGTGTTTTCTGCTGCAGAGCCCTATTAGCTTGACGAGCTGTGACATCCTGGCAGGATAAACTAGAGGCAGGGACAAAGGCCTGCGCCTCAGAACAGGCTCCCAAAAGCCAGGATGATGCTTCAGGGAGATCTGCTGGGAGGGTGGCACAACGGGACCTGCAGATGAGACCCTTGGGAGCAGCGATACAGCAAAACTTCAGCCTGTGACCAGCAGCACCCCCTGCACCCAACTTTCCCCCATGGAACCAGAGGAAGGGGGCTGGGGCAGCTGGCAGGGAGGAGGAATAGGGCCATGTCCCCCACTCACCACAGACCCCACAGCAGTGGCCAAGGGGCTGCAAAGGGCTCTGGCACACTGGCACTGGGCACTGCTTCCCCGATGCCCTGAGCAGGGCTGCGCAGATGCGGGGGCCATCCTAGAGGAGAGCAGGGCAGCGTCAGTCCCCACCCCACAAATGGCACCGGTATCCCCCAAAACGGAAAAGGGAAGACTCACCGGGGCATTCCCGCAGGCACAGCCGGACTTGTCAGGACAGCCAGTCCCTGTCACCTGGAGAGTGCCATTGCCGTGAAACTGCAGCGGGGCAGAGGGGCCCTGCAGGTACCCAGCCCACGCCTCTGGGGTGCTCAGCTCCTGGGCAGGGAAGAGCAGCAAAGCAGGTGAGTATCCCAGGGCAGGTCCCTGTGCTGTCCCCAGGTGCCGCTGGGACACCTGGTGTCATATCTGATGGCCATTATTGGGCAGCCCCACTGCGGGCAGTGATGCAGCAGGAAAACCCTGCCAATACACCTATTCCAGCTTTTCCACTGGACCAACAGAAAAACTCTCTCTAAAACCGAAAAGAAATGACAATGAGATGGCTGGGCCTTCTTTTCCTTTTGGTTTTCATCTTTCTCCTGGCCCAGAGAATTCAAGTTATCAGCTTTTCACTACTGGGAGGAAGGGGCTGGATCTGAACTGTTTTCCTTTCATCTGGGAAACATTTCCATGGGCTTGGCATTAGTGAAGGCTGAGCTGGACTGACCAGCCTCATCCTGCCAAGCCACTGGTAATTCCCTCACCCACTCTCTTCCACAGGAAGCATATCCATGCCCTAGCAATACAGGCAGACTTCTCAGGCCCTGGGGTGAAAATAGCCAACACAGAGCACGGAGTGGGCGGGATACCAAAAGATATAAGCTTATAAGGTCAGTTTTTAGGAAAAATGCTATAATCATAAAAAGCACCTTCTTCCATCTCACTGCTCAGCAGCAGCCTCTGCCCAGAGGGACAGCCAGCAGTGGTCCCTCGGGGGTATGATGTGCCGTGGAGTATTCCCCAGGCATCATCAGGACCAGCATCACTCTGAGCACCCAAAAGCATCCACCTCTGCATCCCTGGGGCTACATGTGCCTGAGGTGAGCTCTGCTGGGGTGCTGCCTTGTTCAGACTTGCCTGCACCTGCCTGGCACCGAGTCTATTAGCCAAAAAGCAGCTACCTAAGGCCTGGCCCCGAAATGGCAGATCCCAGCCAGCACAGCAGTAGAAATAATAAATAACTTATGAAATGCCTGATGCATCTCCCACTCCTGGAAGGAGCCTGTGTTTACCACTGCAGCGCCTGTGATCTTCTGCTCCTCCGACCAGCGATGGATGGGGTTCATCGTGAGCCTGATTCCCGGGCTGAAGCACAGCAAGCTGCCAGCGCTTCTATAATTATCCCTCCAATCAATTAAAGAGCAGTGCTGAAGTAAAGCTGGTAGATGATCGCTGAGCCACAGGCCACGTTAAGGTCGGGGGCAGGAGGGAGGTGTCCCCAGAGGGTCCCTGAGCAGCACGGCTGCAGACACGTGCCTGGGAAGGGAGCAGCCTCTGGGCGCCAGAGAAGATGCCATTTGCTGGTGGTTTGACCTGCGCACATTGGCCCTTGTTTTTAATATGAATAGTAAGACAGCCTGTGCTCCCACAATGCAGGGAGGGAGGTGATAACAAACCAGTCAAAGAAGAAAGCCACTGAGGCCATCCACAGCAGCAGCAGCCCGTGAAGCTGCATCCCCATAGGAGCGCCCCATCTCCCCACGCAGTGCTGCTCCTCCATCCCTGCTGGTCCCTCCTCTCCTGACCTACTTCGGGGCTTGGTGAGAAGGCGTCGAGCCAGTTTCTCACCATCCCCACCTTACCTGGCCCATGACAGAGATGCTGCGGAGGTGAATCACTTGCTGTGATGAGTCGGTGTTTACGCGGAAGGAGGTTTCGGCCGGGAAGATAACATCATCGTAGTGGCACGGGACGCGTTCCTCATCCACGGAAAACACGCGCCCACTCGGCTTGAGCTCCCCGCTGGAAAACACATCCTGCCACAGCGTGGGGTCAAACCATGAGTGCTGCTCAGCGTCAGTGAACCTCACTGTTCCACCTGGCAAGGCAATGGGAAAGGTTGAGCATGACCCAAACCCAAAGCCAAAGTTCCCACAGATGCATCTGGGTTGGTAAAACCAGGCACTGTCTGGCCCGAAGCAGAGGATCTCACCCTATGGGCTGACCCTGGCACGACCCTCACAGTCAGCCTCTGCAGGCACTTCCTGGAGCTCAGCAAAGCTTCCCAGCACTCAGGGCTGGGGTCTCAGCCCGAAACCCCTGTCTGACTGCAGGCCTCCAGCCCCAGATACCACAGAACATTCCTTTTCCCCCCTTCTTTAAAGCTCACCCTTCTGGTTAAGGAGGAAAACAGCTGCCTGAATGCTGAGTAACAGTTAAACCTGATAAAAATGGGTATGATAATTCATGCCCCAATTTCCCAGCAGCCTGGCAGGCCTAGAGAAACGTGACAAGTCCTGTTCCCTGCAGCAGGCAACCCCAAAACAAATGCCCCATTTAACCATTAATTATTTGATCATTAACCATTTCCCTGCTGGTTAGTCTCATCATGCAGTGCCTGCTTCCTTCTCACCCTTCCCAGCAGCTGAACCTTTGCCAATTCAGCCAGCATGCAGGGGCTTAGTGACTGAATTTTTGGCATTCATTTTGAAATCATGCTTTAAAAAAGTCCATTTTTGAAAGTTGCCCCAGAAACGCCTGCTGATTTCAGGGGAGCAGCGCATGGTCAGCAGGAAAAGCCCAGTGCAAGGCACAGCTGCCAGAGCATCCCTGCTGGGGGACAAACAGAAAAATGAGAGGGATGAAGGATTTCAGAGTGGCTGTGGTCTTATGCTACAGTCCTTCCTCTGGGAAGACTCGTTTGGGCTTTTTCTCTCTTTTTTCTCATTTTTTTGCCAGTCAGAGTGCAGGCACAGTGTCTCTGCTTGGACTCTACCTTTCCTGCAGGGGAACTAAAAAGTTACTCGCCACTGAAGGCATGAGGTAGCTCTTAAGTACCTAAAATACATCTCCCCATAAAACAGCTTTCAGACTAATAATGGGCACAAATGTGCTGTCTCAGCCATGGGCTGGAGGCTGAGAGGTGAGAGAAGGATGCGTTTGGGGCCAAAGGCCAGCTCGCTGCAATGGCTGTGGCTTGGCTCACCAGTGTGTAAATCCTAACCAGTTTTCTTTGGAAACACTGTGGCAAAGAAAATAAGGGCTTTGATGTGGCTACATGCCTAATAGGCAAGGTAAAATACAAACAATATTTGCCTCTCTGCTACAACTTCAAAGGCTTCCCTACTATAATTACTTTTCTAGAAGACAGGTGATGTAGCAGGAAAAAAGATCTGATACGAGGGAGGTCATCAAAGAAAAGGTAAGTATTGAAGAGGAATGATTCACTTTGCTCTGAGGTGGGACAGCAAAGACCTTTGTAGAAGTGTTGAGGCTGAATTTGCATGATTAATCACGGGCTGATGGGGTGACTGATCTGGGCACAAAATACCTGAGTCACATCCTGGATCCCAGCTGCCATCGAAAGCTGTGAATCCTGCACCGGCTGCCAGCACGAATTCTCCATTCAGGGGCAGGTACTAGATGGAGGGATTCAGAGTGTTACTGTGCGGTTCCACTGCCAGCCACCCAGGCTTGTAATCAAATAACAGTGCTAATTACTAGGCTGCCTATTACACTCCCAGTCTCTGAGGCACTTTACAGTCATCAGGAGCCGCCCTCGCCCTGCCCCATGTAAATGGAAAAGTATCAGTTCCCAGTTTTACAGATGGGGACGCTGTGATGGGGAGAGGTGGTTTGACATTATCTTCCACAACACAGAAAAGCATGAAGCATTCAGTGAAGCAAGAACAAGGAAAAAGCAAAGTAAGCTCTTTTGACAGCTTCTTCCTCCTCTTGCACACACTCCCAGCAGCTCAGGGATTGGATTTATACATTGGTACACCATGAAAAACTCAACCTTACTCTGCAAGTGCCAGAGGTCCCCTCACTTAACGCGTTTCCACCTCAAGGGGCTGTGCTTGCCCCACAAAACATAACTCAGGAGCCCAAGCTGTTCTTGGTGCCATGACAGCTAGTGACCTGGCACTCAGCACAAGCTAAAGAAAGTACACAGCAGCATTTGGAGCAGCTTGCCATAGCTATACCCTCTTCTTGTTGGGTAGGACATCACCAGCAAGCAGTCAGGATCGTGATACTGGCCTGGCTTCAGTCTGGCCACAGACAGACCTCAACAGGCACACTTCTGCCATGAGAACCTTTTTGGCAAGTAACTGTGGCCACCTGGGTCACCAGCCAGCACTGCCAACTCCAGGACAGGCCCTGGCAAATGATCGAGTCAGGTGACTCATTCACAGCACACAGGTTACTCAGCCCACCCCATTTTATTTTACATCTAGAAATTACCAGAGAAAGCCGTGTTTTCACCCAATATTTTTGAGTGAGTGATGTTCAAGGCTCTCTTCTCTAACTCAGTCTATCCAGAGTTTAAGCATCACTCCCCAGACAGCGGCTGGAAGCCCTCCAGGACTGCATTATGCCGAAGTACTGGGTCCTGTGCTCAGGCAGAAACACGTTAAATGGGATTTTAAGGTTTCATCTACTTAATTGGTCTTTAAATATGTATGCAGGTTAGAGAAAGCAAGACTTATGACTGACTGCTGCGGGTGGCTGTGATAGCTAGCTCTCTGTCCTTGGGGCAGTCTTTCCTGAGGATGCTCTGTCCCACTCAGGGACCACCATGGGGAAGGAAAGGGTGAGGTAGACATGGCAAAAAGCTCCTCACCCCCAAACTGTAGGCAGGTCTTTAGAAGTTTAGTTCCTTGGTGATGTGGTGTTTTGAAGGTCATAGCCCAGGTCCCCCTCTTGGTTCAGGAACCATGAGAAGCCAGGATGGAGAGCAGAGAGTGGCTGCCACCAAGAGCCCTGAAGTGCTTCTCTGCACTGTCTGCTTCAGACCCAGCAAGGGCTGGACAAGAGGGGATGGCACTGTGACTAGCTGAGGTCTGGGCAACATGTGCCCCAAGAGTATGGGGTCTCCTCACCAGCCAGGAAGAAGCCTTTGCCTATGGACACTGCTCCATCAGACCATAGCACGTGTCCTGCCATCTTGTTCTCTGAATTTCTGTTACTCCTGAGTAAAGCAAATTTTTCCAAAACTAAAGCACTGAAACAGGCCGAAAGGCCTGCCAGGATATGAATGGCAACATGCCCTCTAGCTGCAGATAAAAAGCAACATCTAGTGAAGTTCTGAGGCTCAGGACTTGGCCTGCTTTGAGCTGGATGAGGGCAATGCTACCAGCTTCTGTCACAAGATGCTGTACTTCAAGTGCCCTGGCTTGTTTTCCTGTGAGCCCACACAGGAGTGGGTGGTGGGAGACACAGATGACATCTATACCCAGGGCAGTACCAGCAGCACTGCCAGTCAAGTCCCTCCTCCCAGGCTCCCTGAGCCATTTCAGACTGGAGCCCCTCACCACTGCCTTTTGCCCACTTTGCAGTCTGGCACCCTGCTGTGCACGACAGGGGGGCCAAGGAGGAAGGGTGTCCAGCTGGCTGCTGGTCCATCTGAGCTGCTCAGAGTGGGGTTTTGGAGGGGATGAAGTGGATCCTTTCACCAATGCGGGGTACCAGCTCTTCACAGCAGTCAGCTCAGGGCACTCAGCCCCAAAACTGCAGAGATCTTTGGGTGGAAGAAGGAAAATCAGGAAGCAGCTGCTGGTGAGGAAGATGGTTACACAGCAGGACCATGACTGGCCCCCTCTTGCTTTCCCAGGCTGCAGAAGTTGGCATCTGTGAGTGTTGTGGTTGGATCAAAACCACTGGGTTGGGAAGTCCCTAATCTCACTCCTGCCTGCCTGCCAGCTCTCTTCCCTGTAGTTACCAAACACTCTGACTATGGCTGTGCATCAGAACTCCCCGAACTCCCTGTGATGGCCATGCAGGACACGACGAGCTTTTGGCTTCAGGGCACTGTTCATTCAGATCTCCACAAACTAACCAGGGGGGAGGAAAACGCACCAAGGATTCACATAGCGGGGCTGAGTTCAGTGTGGCAAGAAAGGAGATGAGGTAGACTTGCTCAGTTAGGGATGCACATGTGTGCACACACATATGCACAGTGCTGGTCCCATGATCAACCACGGTGTTGCCCCTCCTGCATGTGCTTAGGAGGGCGAGTGGGTCTGGATGGGGTGATGGCAGACACAGGGCCAGTAGCACATGGCACCAGTCCTGCCCACAGGGAGAAAATGCCTTGTGCCAAACCTGCCCCACACTTGCTGCACCTGTGCTCTGGAGACACTGGCCTCCAGGCTCTCAGAAGATGCAGCTTCTCCAGTTACTCCTGGAGATCCCCCTCCACCACCAAGGACAAAACCCCAGGCTGGTTGGACTTCCCAAGCCCAGAGGAAGCTGTCCACGTGAGTGTGAGTGTGGCAGAGAAATGAGAGTGAGCTCACACAGTGTCCCTCAGCACTCAGGGAGTGCCCAAACACTGCAAGCACCACCCCTGGAATTAAGATGCAGCACAACACAATGCGAGATGGGACAGAGTCACCACATTTCCACAAAGGTGAAGTGCAGGAAGAGCCCCGTACTGGTTCGTCACAGGAATTTCTAGGGCTGGTCCCCACAGCTATGGCTCCATGCCCAGCGAGGCAGCTGTGCTGCTCATCCACCACCAGCCCTCCCTGAGATTCACACCACTGGGCAGTGTTTCAGAACTGGCTCCATCGTCCAACACTTTTTTGTAAATAATTTGCCTTTTTTCTTTTCCTAACAGAAGTTAAGCATCTTGGCTTGCTGCAGAGGACAAATGGAGACTCTGGTTGGGCAGCGGCTTTCTACCTTTGGGAGTTTAGTATAGAAATTGCATACAGGTTGGGCCACTTTCCAAGTACATTTTGAACTGAGCAATGACAGGTACCAATGGACTGAGGCCAAAAAGCAGTTTCATCTGCTTTCTCTTCCTCCTGCCAACCTGTACTCCAGGGCCATTAATACGGCGAGTGCTTAGAGTCCCATTAGTCATTTCCCATCCCTGATACTGGTAAATCATTTATCTCCTTGGTCATCATTATCAAGTGTAATGACAACTGAAACACAGTCATCATTTTTCTTATCAAATTCAGAAAAAAAAAAAAAAAAGGAAGGACCCCATGTGGCTCTTGGCCCAGCCCCAGGATTGCACCACTGAGAAGGAATCCAATGCATAGGGGAAAATGAAACTAACCTCTGAAATGTGAAAGAAAAAAATAGCAAAGGCCTGAGAGATGGCTTTTCAAGTGGGTGGCCTTGAACTAGCCTGCAGCACATCCTGGCTCCGCTCAAGTCACTAGTATTGGACTGAGATGACTGGCAGCAGCACTGTAACTGGGATGTAACCATCATCAGCACAGGAAAAATGCAGCACTTGTTTTTAACCTGGGTGAGCGATGCTCATGACTGCAGCCAGTTCTTCCCCCAGCCTTGCCCTGATTTGCAGCATCAATGTATTTTAATTCCTTGCTCAGGTGAGATGGTGCCACCATCCCCACCATGCAACACCAAGACTGCCTGTGCACACTGGGCTCTGCAGTGCTGCATCCATGGCTGCACCAGCAGGTCAGTAGCCATTGGGCCCCCAGGTACAACCCCTCACCTGGCACCCAGCCCAGGAGCAGGTCGGGGGCTGGTGCTGGTGGCATTCCATTGAAAAACATCACTGGGGTAGGATGTGAGTGGGTTATTGCTCCAACGTGGAGCGCCATAGCCCACCAAAGGCAATAATGCACCAGGGAAATTATTTCCCAGTCCTGCTCTGCTGGGGCAGTGCAGCCCATGGATGGCAGCATGCAGCTGCTCCCACAGGTGGGAATAGCAGGGATTTTCCCAATTCCCACTGGGGCTGGGGGCCTCAGCACAGCTGGTAGTGGTGCCTGGGTGGTATCCCAGCTGCTGGCTGACGGCCCTGGAAAGGCACAGGGCCAGAATAACCCACAGGTGAATCCCTTTGACATTTCTGAAGCATTGCCAGGGGCTTGCTGGCAGCAGCATTTCTTTGGTTTATTACTGAGGGTTCATTTGTTTGCTTTCTTGCCCACATGAAGCTTTTCCACCTGCATCCTCAGGATGCTGTTCTTCCTCCCAGCCACACATGCCACCTCATGTCCCCAGAGCCAGCCTGGCCCCACTATGGCCCCCAGTCCCACACCAGCTAATCCAGATCCCCTGTGAGAGGGGTCAGCAAGGCAGGATGACCTCCATCCACCCCAAGACCCTGCTGCTGGACTAGCATCTCACCGCACAAAGATCTCCTTGCCCAGGCACATGGTCCCCTGAGAAATGAGGCTTTAGCATCCCAAGGAAGCCAGGCAAGAAATGCAGTCTGTATCCCCATGAAGCCACTGTTCAAGCAGGCTGGCGCGGCCCAGACCAGAGCACAGGAGCTGGTGCTCCTCTCCATGAGACCCATCAGCGGTGGTGGGCAATGCCCACCAGACCTCCTCTGACCCCAGCAAGTCTCGAGGTGTGGGCAGGGGTGTGCCCAGCAACGAAGGGAGGGCAGACGGTCCATGGAGCATCTGCCCAGCCAGACCCAGCATCCGCTACAGTCCGGGATGCCGGCAAGCTGCTCCACTCATCACAGACTTTAATAACTTCACCTGCTGGAAACCAGCCTAGAAGGAGCAAATAAACTCGTGGAGATGACTGTAAAAGACTATTTTGCCACACTCCTTTCCGAGGGCACACCTTCACTGTGAATGCTGATGGAGGAAAGACTGCAAGACTCAGGCTTGGAATTACGTGCTGGCACATATGCGCACACACATGCACTGCCCTGAAATATTTTACCTTCATCTCAGGAGAAGGAAAAATAATCCCTTTCTTGAGTGTCTCATTACCCCGCTGTCTGGGAAGCGGTGGGGGAGGGAGCGCCGGTGCCTGGGACGAGCGCAAACTGTGGCAATTCATTAGAGCCGGTGCCCCTGGAGAGCAATTGGCATTTCAAGATCAATCTCTGCCAGGAACCGAGCAGGAGCATCCTGCAGCAAAGCTGAGTACATTCTGCTCTCACAATTAGGCAGCTAAAAATATAAGGCTGGGGGAGGAGTCCCTGGTCAGACCCCAGTGCCCCACACACCCCCAACCCTCACCCAAGCTTGCAGCCCCTTGCCAGGTGGGCAGGAAGGGGGTATGGGCAACTGCCATCCCACAACAAAGCTCAGGGATGGGGCAGAGCTGGAAAGGTAATGTCAGCACTGCTGAATAGCCCCAGCAAGTGCCCTGACCCTGGCACCATATGGACTGAGCAAGGCTGCTCTGCCACGTGACTAAATCTGACTCCTGCCACCCCAAAAATAGAAGTAGCATCATCCACCCCTGGCCTGCACTTTAGTGCTGGCTGGCTTCAGCACAAACTGCACCAGAGCTGGCATTATTGGGGCAAACACCAGGCCCACAGCTGCAGCCATGCCCTGGCCTGGCTCCCTTTGGAAGCAAAGCACAGCCACAGCCAGAGGGTCCAAACCCCTCACAGGAGCCCTTCTCCCCTGTTAGGGAGACAAGCAAAGCCAAAGCCTGCCTTGCCCTGGAGCACCCACATAAGGCACCACTACCTCCACCTCCATGTCCATCTTTTTTGCACTTCTACTCCCAGGCACCTCCAAAAGCTGGCTAAATACTGATTTGCATCTTTAGGCAGCTAACTACCATAGAAAATCCAGCCTAATCACAATGGTTGTGCTACAAAGCCACTTACGCTTAAGCTGGATTTGTATTTAGTGTGTGGTTGAATTAGGGACCCACTTGAAACTTCAAATAACCATTGAACTGGGCAATCATTGGGTCTGAGCAGGGAAGTGGGCTCCCTGCCCCAACAGCCTGGCCTCCTCCCAAGAAAGCATCTCCCAGCACTCAGCTGCTCCCCACACGGGATGGATGGGGAGGAGAGCTGGAGGGCTCACTGTACAGAGGCAAGCTTTCACATAAATGTCTAGGAGGGAAGTGATGGTGGCACATGAGGAGCCCCCAGCACTCTAGATCCCACTCCTCAGTGAGGATTTGAGATGAGAGATCTCATGCTGCCCCTCAGGGCACCAGCACTGAGCACCCTTCCCTATGTTTGCCACAGCAGGCACTATCCTCATGAAAGTCAATGAGAGCCCAATCCCTCTTCAGCCGTGAATTTCCTCCTGCGCTACTATAGCAAACAACACTCTCCTTTTTTTTTGGCCAAAGGCCGTATAGCATCTCCATGGCGACTCTAAAGCTTAATGTATTCTTGCTGATTTAAGTGATTAATGCTCCAGCGCGCGTGGCCGGCAGCCGAACAGGTGCAGCCCAGCCTCCCTGCAAAAGGCCTCATGACCAATTCATTTTCTAACCAGCTGGTTGCCAAATTTCATGCCATCCGCATGAGTGGCAGCCCTGCTCAGGTGCTGGGTTTCATCCCTTTTTCATCCTTAACCTTGGTGGTCCCTGTATCACCTGGTGACAGCAGAGCACAGCAGTGCACGGAAGGGAAGTGCCTGACCTGAAATTAAGAGGAAATATTAACCACGGCACTAAGAAACGTGCAGGGACAGTTCACAGCAGGGACAGTTCACAGGGAATCGCTGGAGTGGTGACACTCAGAAGGAAGGTTTGAGCTGCAGTACAGGTTATACCTGGAGACAAGCTTGGCTGCTCACCTGCAGAGCAGTCTGGTAGAGGAGGGGAATGGTGCCCTCACAGCCTGTGCCATGCTTTATTCCCTCATGGATCCCCCAGCAGTCCTCTCCACGTGCCCAGCAGTGGGATTATAAAATTCATTGGAACCCTGGAGCCTGTGCAGCTGCCTGCCAGCAGCAGGGACCCAGGGAAACCCCAGGGCAGCAGAGGGTCCCCAGGGACTCCCACAAGCACTCTGGATCCTTTGATTGGGATAAGCTGGGGGTCACTCCGGCAGCCTGACCCATCACTCAGTCATGATGGGAACCATCCACCTGAGCAGCCAGCGGACAGCCAGCACAGCCGTGGGTGTCATTTTGTGTTGTGCAAAGGTTTGTTGGTCTCCCTCTCCTTGGGAAGCCGTGGGGCTGCTCAGCTCCGCTCTCCAGCTTGGCTGTGGAAGGCTCAGCCATAATGACTAACGCTGCTCTGCAATTATGCACTTTGCAGGCCTCTGATGAAAGTACTTTAGAAATATTATACATTCATCTGTAAGTAAAATAAAATCTACTAGAGTGGTATTTTGCTCTTTTCTTCTCTGGGTAAATTCCACATCATTTATTACATTATATTTGTACGTATTTCCCCAGTATATCCTTTCCTTCAAAAATTCATATTTAAAATGCCATATAAATAAAGTATCTCCTCCAAATATTTGTAGAGGCATTAAACGTGGCACATGGCGTTATTAAAGCATCAAAACTATTAGTGGCGTAGACAGCCTGAACAAATTACACCACATAAATTTCAAGGGCTTCTTCGGATTTAATGGCCGATAAAAGAGCAAAGCTGCCCTGAAACCGAGAGAGAAAACTCGTCCACAAGCTCATGCTGTCCAGGGAAGGAGGTTTTGCAAACAGGATCCAGCCCATCTCTTGCTGTCCCAGCACTGGGAGAGGGCTCACTGGTGACCCATCCCCCACTGGTGTGTTGGGGCAGTGAGTTTGCTTTTCCCTTTAATTCCTCCCTGTTAAATTTTACCCTCTGAACCATGGAGACTGAGACTCCATGCTTTCATGTCTGCCTGTCAGCCTGCTCTGGGCAGGACTCCTCCTCTGGGGGGAAACCAGCTTGCTCAGAAACCCCTCTGAGGTGAGACTCCCCCCAGTCTTATCTCACTCAACACATATATTTCAGCAAGGTGTTGCACCCCTCCTGCCACAGCCAGGCTAATAATGCTGCAGAAAATATAAGACCCAATGGCACTTGAAATAAAATTTCTCAAGCAACATCTTGGGATTTCCCAGAACATTTTGTTTTCCTTTCAAGGTATTTTGGTGTCAGCTTCACTTAGCCTCTGCCTGGGGCTAGTGCCTGCTCTGTGTCGGCAATGCGGTGGGCTGGTCCTCCTCAGCCAACTAATGCCAAGGTCTCCATCCCATGGAGGGGGTTTTACCCCTTCTTTGGGGAAGAAAAATTAATTTCTTTCAAGTGAAATGGGGAGTTGGGGTGCTCTCCCCATCTCCCCCAATTAAAAAACCAAACAACACAACAAAAAAAAAAAAAAAAAAAGAAAAAGTCCAGAAACAGCCTTTGATTCCATGGTACAGAGAAACCCTGGCTGCTGTGGGACTCCCGTCCCCTGCCCCAGCTCAGGCATCTTGGTCTGGCTGGACCATGGAGCAAAATGTCAAAGTCCACAGAATGACTTTAAACTGAAAGAGGGCAGGTTTAGATTTGATATTAGAAAGAAATTCTTTACTGTGAGTGTGATGAGGCACTGGAACAGGTTGCCCAGAGAAGCTGTGGATGCTCCATCCATGGAAGTTTTTCTTGAACTCTGTCAGGCTTGGTGCTGTGACCACTTCCCTGGGGAGCCTGTTCCAGTGCCCAACCACCCTCTGGGTGAAGAACCTTTTTCTAATATCTAACCTAAACCTCCCCTGACACAACTTCAGGCCATTCCCTTGGGTCCTGTCACAGAGAAGAGATCAGTGTCTGCCCCTCCTCTTCCCCTCACGAGGAAGTAGATGGGGCTTTGAGCAACCTGGTCTAGTGGAAGTTGTCCCTGCCCGTGGCAGTGGGGTTGGAACTGGATGATCTTGAAGGTCCCTTCCAACCCAAACAATTCTGTGATTCTATGGAGAGGGGGAGAGGAGAATGTGCCACCAGCTGGCAGAGCTTGAGCACTGGCCCTGCCCTCGCCCACCCTCTGGTACCCCTGCCCACTGCCTTACCATGTCTGTCAGCGCATAGGGAGACCTGACGAAGACTGAGACGACCTGTAAGAAAAGCAAAAATAAAAGGGTGCTTTGCCCTGTCAGGTGAAGTGCTTTTCCAATGCCCAATGATGTTTTGCAAAAAATAAAATAAATCAAAAATGTCCAATACCTTGTCCTTCTCAAAGCGAACCACGTCTCTGGCACAGGGGACTCTGCCTTTATCCCAGTTGGAGGCGGTTTCGAAATTGGTGTTGGGGATCCACTGCTTGTACACAGCAGCAGCAGCAGCTGGGAGGAGCAGAGAAATCAGGGTAATCCAGTCCGTGGGAGTCACTGGGAACCCTCTCTGGGATGTGCTTTAGGGTGGCTTGGCCTATTTGGGCCAGATTTGGGGATTTTCCACCCAACATCAGTTCCTGCACTTTCCCAGCTGAGCAGTCACAGCCCTTCTCTTCATAGGGGATTTTTTTCAGCTGGGTGGTGGTTTTTACCCATCCAGATAGGAAGAGGGACAAATACTTGGCAGGCAGAGGGAAGGCAGTAAAGTGTCCTGCAGGCAAAGGGCAAGAATAACATACACTTGGTAGTTAAGCAATCCTTGCAGTGGATTTTGTTGTCACTCAGACTAATTAAATAAGCAGAGATTCCTCAGCCTTTGGTTTCCAGCAGGTAGCAAGCGGGCACACAGGACTGGCAGGACCATGAGGACAGGGCAAGAGGAGAAATGACATTTGCTATGGGACATGTAGCACAAAAAACAGATGTTTGGGGCTGGGGGGGAGGATTCAGCGGTGTCTCGCAGCCTGAGGCATAGACAGGTTGGAAAACAGGGTTTTTCCCCATGGCGTTTGCTGGGATGGTGGCAGCCCTGCCCATGGGTACCAGAGATGAACCTGCTGGCCAGGGACAGCACACAGCAGAGGGGGTTTTCAGTCTGACCTGCCCTGTTGGCACAAGCACAGCAGAGCAGCCTCATAACCTGACATTGCCCAGGCTTGGCTGGAGGATGCACATTCAGCTGAAGATAAATCTCCCGCAGCCTGAATTAAATGGCTTCAAGCAAGTGAGTTATGAGACACAGGAAAAAAAATAACAAACCAAACCAAAAAAAAAATCCTTTACCTTTATTATAGATCATATTTTCTGTAGGAGAGAGACCCACTAAATAACAAAATATGTAAAAAGCCAGTGGTGGAGAGGCCTGGGGCACTAGAGATCGGGTGGAGAGGGGTTACAGGGACCCCCCAGCCCAGCCTGGGGAGGGATGGGGGTTCTGGATGACTCTAGCTGATGGAGGGAGGTGCCTTGCAGAAAGCCTGGGCCCGGCTACTCCAAATGTATCCCTTCCAACTCAGAATATTCTGTGACTCAAGATTAATAAATGATGGGGAGGGATGTGGCTGCAGAGGTGTTATCAGCACACAACGATCGCCTTGGGGTGTAATTTGCTCTGTCTAATTCTGCCAGGGGCTCTGCTGAGACCATTTGCTGTAGGTAGCCATCTCCAGATGAACAGGAAACAATGTATTTTTAACCAGAATGGAAGCCCTAATGTAGGAAATGGGTCTGGGGCCCAGGTGCAGAGGGGCTCCCCCAGCCTTACACCGGTCTGTGGCCAGCACTTCAGCTGCCTGAAGGATCCCTCAGGCAGATCAAATATACCCCTGCCGTGTCCTCTTTAAAAGCCACTGAGAGGGGAAAAGACGCTAAAAGCGGTAAGAACAGGGGCCAAGCAGCTGCTTGCAGTGTTGTAGGCACAAACACCTTGATGGCTCAGAGTCAAAAAGACCTTAAGAAAGGACAAAGCACCTGGATGGTAAGGGCAAGTTGTTCTGTCTCTGCTGGGATTGAGTCCCTTCCCTCCCGGCCAGGGAAGCGAGGGAATGGAGAGGTTAAAGCTCCAGGCAAAAGGCTCAGCCAGCCCCATCGCACACACGCCTCACGTTCCACAGCTGCAGGTCGCTGTGTCAAGAGAGCTCACACGGCGGAGATGGCCCTGCATCCCACCCGGCTGCCGCGGCATCTCCTTCGGCCGAAGGTTAATCTCCTGGTGCAAAGCCTTTTGCCCCATGCAGCAGCTCTGGTGCATTCCTGCACCCTCCTCAGCCCTGGAAATATTAGTCTGCTATTTAATCAGCCCTGTCTCCCGGGAAGCGCAGTCCTTGAACATCAAAGCGACATACATATTCAACAGGGAGCGTGTCCTGCGGCGCAGCGCTGTTGACTTCAAATGAGAGGAACAGCAGGCACCATACGGCTATCCCAGCCTCATTCCCCTGCCTCATTCATTCAGCTCTGTCCGGTTGGAAGTGCCTTTTCTCGTTTCCCTTACAGAAACGCTTTTAAGTGACAGAGCCCGCAACTCTGCTCCAAAACACGACTGCCAAGAGCCCACCCGAAATGGAGAAGTCACCCAGCGGTCACCCCTGCCGGCCACGGTGGCCGAGCCCTGGGCGCACTCACCAAGGAGCTGCAGGACACCGAGGAGGAAGAACAGGCGCCTCATTTTGCAGCAGGCGGCCACCCCTCGCCTCCGCGGCCCCTGCCCGGCTGGACCTTGCACCCTTCCCGAGGGCA
This sequence comes from Manacus vitellinus, assembly GCF_001715985.3. Lineage (NCBI taxonomy): Eukaryota > Metazoa > Chordata > Aves > Passeriformes > Pipridae > Manacus > Manacus vitellinus. Next base: position 32,980,526 of record NW_021940750.1, on the reverse strand, counting down.
CGTGATGGGCTCAGCCCGCAGGAGGCTGTGGGGTGAAGGGAGTAAACCATTACGGGAGAAAGGCTTCCCCCTTCACCTTGCTCTGTCCCAGAATCCGGTTTGTGCTCAGCTCCTCTCCCAGTCTCCCCGTTTCCTTGGCATCCATTGGGAGCCTAGGAAAGACTGAAGGAGTTGGGGAGGCAATAGTGGGGGTCCTCCCAGCTTGTCTCACCAGATCTCGGCATTCACACTCCCCCCACCCATCCAGGTCCAGCTAAAGAATGCCAAGGGCGAACACTTGCATGCCCATCCCACACCGCTCTCCCCTGCTGAACAACGGCTACCTTGTAATTATTAATAATGGTCTCAATGTATTTTCAATTAGCTGTCTTGGAAGGGAGCAGCTCCCAGCCACGACTTGTAATTGTACTTTGGCCACCAGCTGATTTGCTCATTACCAGTGCAGGAAGCAGCAGTGCCAGCACAGCCCCACGTTGCTCCTGAGGAGGTTGCTGGGGGATGAATGGAGCTCCTGGCTGTGGCACCAGTGCGTGTTGGATGCAGGAGGAGGAGCAAAGACTTCACCATCCCTGTCCTCCACCCTAGCACGGAGTAGTGCTGCATGCCAGGACCACATCCTTACCGAGGATGTGTTAGGAGCTGGAAAGGATGGGAGGAGAGCAATGACATCCTGGGAAAGGGACAGCATAAGGTTGGTGACAGAGGCCCATGCCCAGAGGAGAGCTGGAGGCCTCAGCAGACCTTCAGCTGACACTGGTACCAGCAGGGGGAGGGCAGAAGATCTGTGACTGCAGGGGTTTACTGGAGGCTGAGGAGGAGACTGGAGAAGGGCTTGGAAGGGACATCAGTGGAGGTGTCAGACCAGAAGCAGCTCTGATGTGACACAAGAAAGGATTTAGGAGTGCAGGAGGGGGGAGCAAACCACCCCCATCCCACCCTTCGTGCTCCCCCTGCTTCCTAGCTTCCAATTCAGCAGACTGGAGGAGAGTGGAAGACTCGTGGATAATATCCCATCTCCCAAAACCTTAACCCACTTGATTCCCAGCTCTGCTGCAAGCACAGGAGTGAGAAGAGCCATAGGGCTCCTGTCCCCAGGGGGTCCCAGTGCAGTCCCAGGTGATGCACCATGCCCTGTGAAGGAACATGGAGGTGCCCCTGTCCAGAGCTCTGTCCCCTCCGGAGTCACAAGTGTGGACCACGAACTGCCAGGAGAAAAAGTTCCTGAGCAGCATCTCTAAGCCTGGGCATCAGCCAAAACACAGTCAGCACTTTCTGTTCAGGGAGCTCAATACTGAGAGATATCCTCGAGGTGAAAGGCTCCTGCACTCTAATTACCACTCACAAATCTCTCCCAGAGGACTCTCGGGGTGAATGCTGGCTGCAGTGAGATGCCCTGTATTTTAATAGGGAAGGGAAAAAATATAAATCATGGCTACTCAGCAGCAACAGCTTGAAGAAAGGACTGGAGTGTGCAGAGGGCAGGTGTACGCTTGTCTGTGGCCTCAGCATCCTTCAGCATGGACAGGTTGGGCAGGAGGGGAGAAATCTCTCATGGGACCCTGTGCAGAGAGCAATACCATAGCCCCTGAAAACCAGTGTTTTGAGAGGTGCTTCACACCCTTAGTTTTACTTTTTGAACCCTGCAGTTGCTGCTTCTCCACGCTGCTTGTTCAGCAGCTCAGGTCCCAACAAAGCTGATACTTGATTTTCAGTGAGCCAGGATTCATCTGGTAAGCAGGCAGAGGTCTAAAATCCCCAATTTGCCCTGAATTCATCCAAAGGCTTGTGAAATCCTGCTCGAGGATGGACAGTCCCTGCTCCCCCTGCTCCATCATTAGGATAGGACAAGGCAGAGCAATGACAGAAATTTCAGCAAAACTTGTGCTACAGGGGCCAGCTGCTCACTGCAGCATTACTGCTGTGAGCAAGGGGACAGAATAACCCAGCCCTTGCTGCAGGTCTCTCCCCAAGGTCAGAGCATGCTCCTCTCCATCCCAGCTTTTGTCACTGCTGCCATCCCAAGATGCTGCTACTGTGCCTCAGGACCAGGGCAGGCACAACAGAAGGCTGCACAGGAGGGAGGTTTGCATCAGGCACTTACAGGGAGAGTGAAACAAAGATGAAAGAAAAGGAGAAAGCAGTCCCCAGAGATTAAAGCAGCTGCCCTAATGCAAAAATAGCACATTTTACTTCTTGATGCCCATCGGTCCTTCTGCTCCCCAGTGCTGGCTGCCTGCAATACCCCTGGGGCAAGCACATCACCACCACAGAGGGGAAACAGCACACAGTGGATATTGACCTTCCTAGCACTGAGTATCAAAGCCAGAAACACTGTTCCCCTTAGCCAGACTGCAAAGCCACCTCCTAAAGCCCATCAGGGATATCCGGCACCTCTTGGAACTTCCCTGTTGTACAGCTGCATCTCTTCTTACCACTTAAAACAGTTGTAGCCTGCAAAACAAGGTATGAGCCCTCAGCCCAGGCACTTTGCACCTGGAAAGGGAGCCCAGAGCTGAGCATTAAGCAGTGATGATTGTGAGCACCAGTCCCCAAGGTGGGTGATAACCCCCCCCCACACACACACACGCTCCCTGCAGCCCTCCAAACAGCCAAGCAGCAGTGGCACCATCCCCAGAATGTCATTAAGTGCATGGGAAAATTATTTTGTGGAAAATAACCATATTACATGCTGTGGCCTCAGAGGGGAGAGGACAGGCATGCCAAAAGCTGACTCCAAACCCCCAGTGCCGAAGGTACCTCCAGTGCAGGGGTCAGGCTGTACCCAGGCACACAGTGTCTGCCAATTTCCTTGGCACAGCACAACAGTGCTTAAAGTTTCAACGTGAAGTTAATCCTAAATAAAAGGGTAGAAGTGCCCTGGCAGGTGACAACCCCTGTAGCTCTTACATCTCATGGCTGCCCTCAAAGCAGGCAGACCCTAGCAGCAATCAGAGAAAATCCCCCTGTGGGATTTCCTTTAATTTAAAAAAAAAAAAAAATTATAATGTCTCGTGTACAACAGCACAGTCTATACCGCCAGAACCAATTCCTGGTGCCAGAGGAGCTGTGTGTGCTGCCAGGAGAGGCACGGCCCCGTTTCAGGGCTGGTCAGGAGCTAAAAGTGAATAACAAGTCAATCTGTGGAGTTAAACTCTCTTTGGAGCTGCACGCCAGTGCTTACAGGCCTACAGCAGCCACACAGTCACCTTCCCCTTGGGGCAGGAAGGCAGGAGAAGTCACTGGAGGGGATCACATTTGATCTCAGAGCTATCACTCTGACTCACTTATCTTGTAGCATGAAGCAGGGAAAGGAGCTTTCTGCTAGGAGTGGCCTCAAGGAGCAGCTACGGAGTGAGATCTGTGTGGATGGAGGGATGTGAGCAACCAGGTTTGCTTCTCAGTCCTGAGCCCACACCACACTGCACACTGGAGCCAGCCCATTCCATCCAACCGTGTGCTTGCAGAGATTTCTTTTTATCCTTGAATGCCACTTATCAGCCATCACTATCTACCCCAGGGACATCTGCTAAAAGGGTCATGACTGGGGACAGGCTCATGCCTCACCCATGTTCCTGCAGGCTGATGGCAAAGGGCATGCTGAGGCCATTTCCACCAACCAGGTAGAAATATCTGGTAGAATTCAAATATGTTTGCAAAGAGCTCCTGCCTCCACTTGCACAGCGACGCTGCCAAAACAACTGGCACCGCCAGCTGTGCTCAAACATCACTTAACCCAAGGTGCAGCCTGTGGGTGGAAGTCAGTTCATGAGGTCTCTTCTGTATTTACCAGCCCTGATAGTGGGAATTCAGCTCCCAGCTTGGGCCATTCCCCATTTTTGGGAGCCTACAAGACACACAAGAGCATGCACTGAGATCCAGTGTTTGCAACCCAACCTGAAGGAGCAGAGATCTGAGTGGGCTCAGCCTCCCCAGGTGCCACATTTTCCAGGGGGGTCAAAGGAAGACACTCAGGTTATCACCTCTGGGCCAAACAAGGGCAAGCCAGACGCATTACTAGACAGTGACAGCCTCCAGGGCTCAATCCAGGCACGCAGGAAGGAGCCGCACAACTGACTTATGGAAAACTGGCTTTGGGGAAGGATGGGGGAAATCATCTCTTTCACCACTCTTTTTGATCACTGGATCCAGGACTTGGTTGCATTGAAGCAGGCAGAGAGCAGGACATAGGTCCATATGCAGGACTGAGCATTTTGACAACCTCTGACTTCTTCTTACTGGACAGCAAGCAAACCAAAGGCTTGAAGCTCTGGAAAAGTTCTCCAAAAATTTTTAACCCCCCTCCTGCAGTTCTTGCAAAAGATGGCCCCAGCAGCAGGTCCATGCTCAGGCACTGTTTGTTTCTGCCAGCACCCTCTGTATCCCAGGAGTGCTGCTCACCCCACTGTCCTGGCACTCTGCTCCTGTCACTGTAAGTACCGTGTTGCCCACCAGGGGAAAGCACAGCACAAAGCTGACAGTCACCTACTGTGACCTGTCGAGAAGAAGAAACCTTTCATAAGGACTTGATGAGACCAGGAAGGGCATCATGTGTAATTTCAATTATGATTCTTTGCTGGGGGAGGAGGAGCAGGGAGGCGAGGAGACAATTGTTGTTTGCCTTCATGTTTAAAGCAATTTGTTTCCTCCCTGCCTATTCTGCTGTAATGATGTAATGACAAAAACATAATGTCTGAGCAGCATCACACTTCCCAGTTTGGGAGGAGGAGAAGCCCTGGGGATAGCACAGTCTGCTCTTCCCCAAAGAGTAACGTGCTTTATTAAGACAACAAGGAAGTTCACAGCCCTTTCATGCTCCACAGCAAGATGTGAAGAGCTTCAAGTGGCGCAGCCTGGAGTGCCAATCGTGGGAGTACAAGTGGAAAGTATGATGAGCAGGGCAGCGGATGCCAGAGCATCCCGAGAGTCATGTAGTGACTGCTCTTAGCAGCAGAAAGGAACAGCCACCTCAGCACATCCTGCACGCAATGAGGATGGTGTGCCACCTTCTCCTCTCACCATGCCCACCTTCCTGCATTTGTCTTTTCTCTAGCATCCCCATTTTATCAAGGAAGGGCACTTGGCCAGCACTTCAGACTACCTGCTGCGAACACCAGTATGGGCTGGCCAGGTCGTAGTCACATTCAGGTGCCTGCAGCACAGCAGCAGCTTTTGCCAAGACAGGGCAGTCTTGTCTCTGAGCACAGACAGGACATTCCGGCATTGCTAAAACCAGTATTACCCCTGCAGTGACGTAAAAGAAGGGAAATTGAAATTTCAGTAAGAAAGGGGTAGGAGGGACTGTAGGGAAGAAGAAACAGAAGGACAGTGTGATGCTTAGTAGGAGAGACATGCTTCATACACCACCTCTGGGGATCAGAGTTTTTTCATCACTAGGCTGAATCTGAAACATGATGGAAATATTGTTGCTCCACTCATTTCAGAACAGTGTGTTGTTTTTACAGACTGCATCATGTTCTGTGATTTCAAACACACACCTGAAATGTGTTTCTGAGTTGAGAAGAGTCACTAATGACACTGGAGAAGAAAAAATAATAAATCTATATCTTCACACATTCAAGCCACGCTTCGACTCTCCCACGCCTCTTTGGGAAACCGGTGTACCACAAATGCATGAAAAGCCATTTCAATTATTTCTACTCTATTTGCACTTGACACTGATGTTAGGATGAACACCATCACCTAGTTTATTCAGGCAGAGATAGCGCCTGGAAAATAGGACTCTGATAGAAGTTATGGCAAGTTACCTGTGCAGAGGACAGGAAACGCCACAGAAAAGGTCTACTGGGTGTGTAAGCACAAAGCACTGAACAGCCAATGCACAGTGGGTTCACAGAGGAGAAAGGATGAGCCTGGGTCATCTGCAAGTCAACAGCAGTCATTCAAATTCAACACACCAGTTTTTTTTAAAAAATATGATTTCCTACTTATTTATTTTTCCTTTAATAACACAGTTTAGCATTTCAGAGTTCGGCATTCTACACTCTTACACACTGTCCTTGTTTATTAGCATTTAAACACAAAAAGACATAGCAAGACCTCCAAACACAAATAAATACAAAAACACAATATACAGTAAACTGAAATACAACATATAATAATGCTATTGGGAAATTAAGACATGTTGCTAATTCCTTTTTTTATTATTATTTTAACAACATGGTTATTGCTGAGCAATAAATTATACATTTTAAAGTTGTTTTTCCCCCTAAAAGAAAAGGACGAGAACCACTGGTTACCAGATCACTTGCACTGTATCCTTACAGCTATTGATAATTAAGACAGGCAGAATATACACAATCAAATGAGGCTGGCCTTCTTTGGTCTTTGTTTTTGATCATAAAACTGAACACAAGTGTACCGTTCACTGAAGAGTATGAGATTAAAGAAATGGATACACAAGTTTCAAACACATTAATTTGTACATTATTCTCAATCATTGATGTCTTTTCCATAGATAGTTCTTACAGAATTTCTTGGAAACAAATTTCAGCTTTAGTTTTCCTGATTATTATGTTGTTCCATGCATCTTAAAGGTTATCCTACTTGTCTAAGAGAAATGGACCTACACTTAGCCCATCATCTCCTAATGGGGTATTTTTCACAGCTCTCTAGTCACCACTAATTCATTGGAGTTTTATACCTTGTAGAAAAAAATCCTGAACGTCCCCATATTTGTTTCTATAAAACTGAAAAAAAAAAAAAAGTATAAACCAGACAACAGCTATAAGAAAAACAAAACAGGTGGATTACACGATGCATCAGCAACGATGGAAGCTTGTACCTTCCCATTCCACAAGTACAGATTACACAACTCTCTGCCAGTGATGCAGGTCATAGTTGGAATACGTGTCCTTTCAGGTGCGAGCTATATTCAAATACAAAGCTCGGAACACTACGCAAGAAAATGACCTTTACGAATGATAATGCTGGTTTATCTCAGTAACCCTTAGACAGAGTCAAATTTTATCACTACGCTTCACACTGCCAGCAATGGAGCGTGTGAACACCGGCATTCCTAAGAAGTTAAAAAGTCCTTGCAGAACTGGCAACCAAATTAAAAGCTTAGTTCCAAAGGACCAAGAACACAAACACCACATAGAGACAACAAACCCTTCCCCAAATGGGTAGGTTAGTAAGCCACAGAGTTGGGATCCAGATTTGAATTCCACATAAAGTCTGGGATGTTTGGATCCAAGGTTTTGGTTCAGGTGCTTCTCTGTGAAATTTAGAACTTATTTGAACCCTAAGGAACTAATCCTAACTTGGAGGGGAAAAAAATGAGAAAACACAGCCTACATCATCTACACTAACATCATGAAATGGAAGACAGAAGCTGCAGTCTTGACCATAAATTAGAAGAGAAACAGGAATAGTCAGATCCCTTATGTGTTGTATATCTCTACTCTTCTAAATCTTAAGAGGATATCCCTGAATCAACAGTCCCAAGTTTTCCACCACCTTCCTATCTGGTGCTTCTCAGCAAAGGCCTGGATTAAGAGGCAGGAAAGAACAATTAAGCCCTCTAGATTTTGGTTTACAGAAAAAGGGAGAAAGCCCCACAAGAAAGAAATGGTCAGTCACACACTGACTGGTAGAACAAAGATGAACCCACTTCACTGTAAAATGGTATTCTCCCTCCTCAGTTAAGAGGAGCATCAAACGAGACTTCTTTTGTTAGGTGATTCTGAACAAACAGAGCAGGACACACATTTGCTGCTATTATTCACACTGACATGCTGTGCTGGCCTTCCACTCTGCAGGCTGTCAAAGCACTGCCAAAGAGCAACCCACGTCTGGGCCACCACACATGCACAACCCCAAATCATGACAGCTTGTATGTTTATTCTAGCCCTTACTGTCCTGACGTGGGTCTTCAGTGTATGTCAACTTGTTTTTCGGTTCCTTTAAGGGAGAAATGTATTAAAAAAGTAAACCCTAGTGATTTGGAGATAACACTAGGGACCTGGAAAACCTCTCATTCAGTCCCAGCTCCAGGAGATTCCTTTTGTGACTCTGGACAAGTCACTTCACATCTGATCCTTGATTTCCTTTTTTCCAGAAAAGACAAATAGCACTTGCTATGGACTGTACACAGTATTAAAAACTATTCTCAGACAGATTAAATTGCCAAACCAATCATTTTTATTGCAGCAGCTATGACTTCAAGGTCAACCAGAATATAAACGTATTGACTGAACAGAATAGGAATTCCAGGAAGAGGTCCAGCTGCTTTTTATCATCTTTTGTTTCTAAATTAGAGGAAAAAATTTGCAATTAAAAAGTTGCCCATCACTATGGTTGTTTAAAACACAGGAATCTCCAAATTATCGGAGCATGAGGAAGAACATACGTCCTTAATTACATTTCAAGGTCTTCAGAAAGGCTAAACAGTTTTTGCTACATACAGGTCTTCAAACCTGAAAGATAAGAAACCAAAGTCTGCCCTTAGCCAAGATCCTCCCTTAGCAGCAGCAAGTTACATTTGCACCAATTGATCAAGTAAAACTTGGAGGAAAGGGTTTTGTTTCATCACTTCTACATAAAGACTTTGCATATACATGTGCATGCATGTCCGTGTGTATATGGATGTACCTACACACATACAAGTAATTTACAGAGCAAAAACTAAGAGATTACGTATGCAACCCAAGAATTTCCCCCCCTTCACCTATTTGTATATTTGCATAGTTAAATCATATCAAGGCATCAATACTGCAGTCACGTTTTTCACTCTTCTACAGTGCAGGCAACATTTCTGTCACTCCCTACACTTTTCTCTCTCTTGGACCAAACAGCACCAGTGTTTTAAAAACTAAACAAAATATCAACAGAAACCCTGCACTATTGGTGAAATGCCTATCCCAGGTGATGGAACATAGATACAAATAGGTGGTAGCTTTTAAACTCCATCTCAACAAGCCATAATTGTGGCCAGCTGAGGAAACAGGAGCAATACAATCACAACCTAAGATGGGTTCAGCACTTAAATTCCAGATAACACAAACCTCTTTTACCTTTGCATTTGAGAAATTCACCAGGCACAGAAACAGGCACATATCTTCATCTTTCCTTTTCCAAGTAGAAAACACCACAGGAAAAGGAAATAAGCTGCATTTCATTTTTTTTTGTATTTTTAAGAAAGCTAGCATGTTTTTTCCATCAAAATTATACTACCCACCATTCCCTTTTCCTATTGCACATTCTCTTTGTGAAGAACAACATTTACAGTACATGGCTGAAATCAACATTGCATATTGTAAGTCAGCAGTTGAAGGTGTACCATGTAGACAGTAACTGAAACAAGACCCCAATTAATTAGTTCGGAGAAGTAATGCAGACATGGTGCTGCATCATAATCACAGGTTGGTCTTTAAACACCCAAATAGTTTCATCCTGTTTAGAATTCAAGACTTTCTAGGTAACAGATGCACTCACCCTGTGCTGAGAGTGTACAAAAAGGGCAACAAACAGATTGTCACACACTGGAATCTCCCTAGAGAATGTAACTTCGAGCATCATGGTGGAGAAAGAATACCAGCAAGAGACTTCAGTTGTGTGCTGCTAAGAATTACTAAGCAGAAGACAAAAGGGTTCCATTGAAGAAACTCTGTTCAAAGTAATGCAAATACTCTGAGACCCCCTTGCAATAATGGCACACTCCAGGAGTTAGCCAGGATTCAAGAGCATACATGAGGGCAGGTTGTTGCCCCATGAATCACTTTAAACAGACAGTCCCTAGAAAACTTTGGATATCTTAGTCAAGAACAAAGAGAAAAAGGATAAAAGGGCATTTCAGCAATGAGAGAAACAGTTAAATAATTTAAAGTGTTGACTAAAGCACCAGGTATCTTTTCCTTTCAACTTAGAGAATATACAGTGGCCTTGTTTTCACAAAATGCTACATACTCCTTGCTGGAAAGCAGAGGAAACCGATTTCTATGTACACAGTAAGAACTCTACAGAGATGGCCCACGAGTTCTGCGGAGAAAGGGGTGTTACAGTCAAGGCTTCAGGTATTCCACAGCAGGCGGTGTCTACATTTGTGTAGCAAGATCCCGGATTTCACAGTACGCAGGGTTGGCAAACTGGAAATTCTCTGGCAGCTTCATGTAGTTTTAAAAAATAAGTGCAGTAGGCCTCCATTTTATTAACTGTGATAAAAAGCATATATGCAAAAATATTTTTATATTGATAGCACATTACTGCATTATAAAAGCTGCCCAAGTGAAGCTGAAGATTCTGGCAGCTGGTGCTTTTGGCACTTGGGAGATGTGGAAAGCAGCATAGAGATCTGTGAAATACAACAGTGACTGATGTTTCTGCTACAGTGATCGGCATTAAGATAGTTAGCAGTGTTCATATTTAAACTTCTCTACGAAGTTTCTGAGTCAATATCCCACCAAGACGAGATATTCAGATCTCTTAAAGCTACTAGTTTAGGCTGTGTGCAGACTCAGGAAGACTTCCCTATTGGTTTACACATTCGCATGTTTCAAAGTCCTCTTTCAATCACCAAGGCTGGAAATGCTTTTTTTCCTCCTCTTTTAAAGAGCCTGGATTTAGAAGCGCAATTCTGTCACAGGAGTTGGAAACTGTAGTCACAAATCTGCAGAATATTCTGGGCCCTGCTTATACTAGAAATCTCCTCCAAGTCCCAGATCGAAACAGGATATAAACTGTTTTGAGATGGCCAAACGGTTTCATTTAAGTTTACAAGACATGCATTAGCAATGGGAGGAGAGTCCTTTGGACATTTCCACTTGGGAATCCTGTTTTCAGTAAAATTCTGTGATGCACAAACACAAAAGCTCAGCTGCCTACATTCACAATTATTAAAATGACACAGGTTGAGCGAACCTTCGCCCTAAAGCGTAAGTGATGGGTTTGCTTATGCAGCCTGCATAAAACTGCAAGTGCCATACAATTATATCTAGAGATATAGGTGTGGGTATATCTATAGATATTTATCTCTTGTGCAGAACATCCTCCTTCCTTCCGTGCTAGAAATTAAATGCCAGCACGTGCCTCCATATTTGAGCTTGCACCTGTTGACAGCTACGTACCATAAAGGGAGTACAGTACCCGGACAATGGAAGGCAAGAAAAGGAAGACGAGTTGCTGCTGACAGCCTGGACGGTCAGCAGCAGGCAGTATTCTAGCAGGTGCCTGGAAAACCCATGAAGACCACTTAGCATGCATTGTATATCCATAAATACTTCTTGCAGGCACTGTGTGTGAAGGCACAGCCAAAAAAGACAACGGCAAAGACAAGCTGAAATACAAAGGCATGAATTCAACTGCACCTTGGACAAAAATTGTGACTATGCCTCAAAAAAGCAGAAAACTGATACGACCTGACAGTAGAGGCTGAGATGCAATGTTTTCTTCTAAGCCCATGAAGGCTGAAAACATGGTGGTGCAAGTCCGCTCTGTTTAAGCAGTTTGTGGGTTTTAAAGAGCACCACAGTCAGGCTATGTCTCTAGACTCGCTTGTCACAGGCTATTAAACAGAAGCAGATGAACACAGCAGGTTGCAATCAGCATGTTTCAGGGCAAGCAAATGCTTTCCACTACAGTTCAGGCTGTTACAAAAAAGAAGCCCGTGCATTCCCCATTAGGATGCTTGTCTGCTATGAGAAGCTGTCACAAGCATCAATATTCACAGCCCCAGAGATCTCAGATGGGTTCATTTCAAGTGATGCCACCTTACAACCACAGGCATTAGAGGAAAAATGTCGCCTGCCTTCACAGTGGCCATGGAGACTGTCTAGTCCAAGCTCCATAGGAGCACTGAGCATAACGTTTTGGCACCTGAATAAGATGGATTCCACCATGGCCAAGTCATAGAAGCTCCAGAAGCCAAAGGAACGGGCTTTGGCTTCTGTTCTGTACATTGCAAGGTACCTAAGGGCTCTGAAGACAAGGCTAAACATTATGCCTGAAGTCCAATTAAACTACCATTTCAGATATCAGAATTAATCTGAATAAAAAGCTATGGTTTATAAGCAGCACAGCACATCTAAGGCACATGTATGCATGCAAGCCACCATCACTGTATTAAGACATTGCTGGTTTGTCTTGAAGCAATGGCTGCTAGTACAGAACAAACATAGAGGCTTTTTTCAGCACTAATCCTCCTCCCCAATACTGAAAATACTATATACTGCTGACAGCATAATGTGCAACATATATAGCTTGATTGGAAAGCATGGGGCAGAACTTTAAAAAATGTACAGGATTCCGTTTAGAACTCCAAAGTTCAACAAATGCCCTATTTTAGGGTGAAAACAATTATAAATCTGATAATGATGCACAGCATCCATGAGTGATTTTTCCTTAATTTTGAAATAGTGTCATTAACTACGACATATATTGTAGGTTTACATTTCTAAAGAGAAATAACAGAATTGAATAGTTTTTTTTTCCTATCACAAGTGATAACCAGTGTTTGATATCTTCTATTTTTCTTCCAAGAAATATCAGTCTATCAACAGTTTTAAAATAAAATGTTTTCTGTAACAATAGAACTTTAAATAAAAATATGATTTTGATTCAGATACTTTTGAGAAGACATGGATACTTTTCCAAGATCTTCTGACAAAGTAATTATTAAAACAGAGACCAGATGAGGCCTTAAAAAGACAATATACTATATTTCAGACAAGATTGCACCTCAGTTTTTCAAAGAATATCATAATTGCAACATTACTTCATCATTTCTTCTTTTAACATGCTGACAATTTCCAGCTAGCCCACGTGTGAAGGTTTTTTTGTATTCTAGCTTAAAAGAAATAAAAGTCAGTAACTGATTCAGCACATACTGTATATGTCTTTTCACCTCCAATTGACTAGATCATTAATAAGTTAAAAAAAATCCTCTCTGACCATAATCATTATCCTCATGAGGGATAAGTGATTCTTCAGAGCTCAAGTGTTGCTAGTTCTATTAAAAAATATACCATGGTATGATTTCTTAATGTGTTGCTACTTTCGCAATTGGACCCTATGCAGTTATGCCTTCAAACTCTTCCGTCTGTTCCACAAGGTGGTTCTGTGAGCTTTAGGACCTCTGATTGAAGACAAACTGATACAAAACCCCCAAACGGAGTTGCCTTCTGTTTAATCTGCCTCCCCCATTGTATGTCAGGGGTCTGGTAGATCCGATGTATCCACTATGACTTTAATAAAAATAGTATCATCTTTAATATACGTTCCATTCTCTAGAACAGTTTGAGCCACAAAGACTGGGCAGCCAGATGCAATGTTCATTTCTCCAGTTGGCTTCTTGAAACTGCTGCTGTTTGGATCTGGCTTGAAAGCATCTCCTAAGTGGCGCCGAGACGGTCCCTGATCCATTAGCATGAGAGTCACTTTCTGTTTGAAGGGCCAGGGAAGCAAAGCATCGTATTCACCACGCATTATGACAAAGAACAGAGACAAGTGCGTCCCCTTTCCCATGCCATCTCCGTTAAGGTAAACTCTGGCACACATCTTGTAGCCAAAGTATCCAGTATAAAAGGGTTGGCTGTACAAGGACAGAGTCTTCCCCATGACTGCCTCTTGCTTCCGACGTTTATAATCTCGGATTTTCCAAATCAGCACTCCGTTGTAACTCGCAGTTTCTAGAACTTGGAATCGGAGGTCCATGTCAGCCAGCCGGATGTCATGAACACTCAGCATCTGATCGTGTCTGCTCAGCTGTGTCTCTAGCAGGCCTGTTAGAAAGCAGAAGGGATGGGGGTGAGAAAACCGCTGTTTTCTAAAAAGACTGTAAAAATCAAACTGCCAGCGCTGCTATTGCATATGAAAACACTTTCCTCCTCAAGAACCAAACTGCACTTGGCCACTGATGAAGCCGTCTCCACAGGCAATAGGTTGCTGGCTGGCATCTAGGTTAACTGGGATTTTTACAAATGTGGGTGTTAATAATAATAATAATAATGCAGAAGTCAAATATTCAAATCACTTAACAAATTTTTTCTGGTCACTAAACAATATAACTATTGAGGCTTCCATTTTTTGAGAGGAGACTTGGTAGCATTATCTGCATATTGCTATTTAGCAGTCAAGACCTTGAAAGCAGTCACACAGCCTACATAATCCCTCTGAAATTCAGAAGCACTGCTGATCACTCAAAACATGCTTTTCAGGCACTACTTGTCTCAGAAGTGCAGTGCTGTTACCATGCCTAAAGTTCATCATAAAAGAACAAAAAATTCAAACTTAGCTCTGTATTATATGGCAATTTATTTAGTTTGGAGGGAGGGCTGTTTTCTGTGTCCTTTTTCCCCTACATGAAAATGTTAGTCTTTGCACACTGGCAAAATTGGCCAACATACAATACTGAGAAGCAGATAAATTCATAAGGCAAGTTTATTTTATGTAGATCAACTTAAATTTTAAGGTCTTTGTCACAATCATTTAAATACTTACATATGATCTACACTATCTTGCCAAACTCTAGTTTTTACTTTATTCAGCAAGCACATCAGTAACCTTATTCTTAAGCAGATCTCACTGTTTTCCTAGGACCAAATACCCCTCTGTAGCAGCTATTAGGATGGGTGGTTTCAGATGGATGACCATACTGTTGATCCATTCACGGGGGAGAAGAGTAGCAAAAGATGTCAATATACCAAGACTATATTTAAAGAAGCTGCTGAGAGCTATCAGTTGTCAAAGATCGATTGAGAAACTGTTTATAATGAACTAACAATGTAATCAAGAGAACGGTCAATAAAACAAAATAAAAGACAAGAATCAAGCCTAAGAAACAGCATGGAAGCAATGCCACACTATCAACAAAGGAAATACACAGTCTCCTACTCAAAAAAATCAGAAGAATCAGTATTATTGATGTTTCCATATAAAAGCCACAATGGGAGTGCCATTCAAAGGACACCATTTTTCTCTCAACAGCACTGCTGAGTACTTCACTCCATTGTGCTTGCACTCACTTGTATTCCGAGCTCCTTGCCCTGCAGTTTTATCAACGCTTTCCAGCTCAGTCACTCTGTTCTGGAGGGATTCCACACTGCTCTTCATGCTGTCGGCCTCCTCCCAGTTCTGTCGGAAGGGACGGATTTCTTTGTCCAGTTCTTTGAGTTTCTCTGCTTGGCTGTCGATCACTCGCTTTATAAAGCAATAGTGTATGAGTTAAAATAATGCAAAGACATTAATTTATTCACATTAAAAAAGGATTATGCGTTGATAATAAGATTCAATCCAAATATAAGCAAGTTTTGCTTAAGTGAAATATTTTAGTAACACAAACCTTGAAAATTTAAAGGAATAGTCCATGTACTTATAAAACATTTAAAAAATACTTAGTGCTGCACAGGTATAAATATTAGAGCACTATTAGAATTAACAACAGATTTATTTTAAAAAAGGGAAAGGTTAGTGTGCTCTTGTCTAAGGTAGGGGTTTTTGTTTTTTTTTTTAAACCTTTCAATGTAAGAACAATATTCTGAATGTCTCTATATTGGTATTATGGGTCGATACTTTTGGGTTTCATGTGAGAGTATTTAAGCAACAAAGTATGGGCACAACATACCCTGGTGTGAATCAAATGGCTGCTCATGTGCACACATTTATCATTGTGAGTGAGCAAAATAACTTACCCCTCCAGGAAAGCATCATTACTCTTGCACACATGGAGCATGAGTACATACATGTGCAAGCTCCAAGCTCACATAAATTAGTCATCAAAGCCTAAGTTATTATGTGCCCATAACAATAGCAGAAGCCCTCGAGAGTTTAAACACAACTATACCACTTCTGCCCCCTAAAAGCACTTTCAAAATTCCCACCCTTACTTCCTAAATTGAATAAGCCATGCATCCTGAAGGTGCTTGCTGGTTGAGTATTTTTAAGAAAACAAAGGGAAAAAACCCAGTTGGTTTTGGAAAGGCATGAAATATAATACTCAAGAAAAAAATATACAGAAAGGCCGGTATTCTCTGAAAGAGGGGTATTGCAAGCACCTTAGTATATTACAAATATAAAGAACATATTTCCCAGTCTACCTCAAATCTGATGCAAGAAATACATAGCACTTCACATTATCACAGCTAATTTGGACTAGCAGGAATTTTAGCCAGAACCTCATAATCACTTGTGAAGTTCAAATGATAAGACAAATATTTGAGACAAGAAACTACTTTTGCTACCACCTACAGTTAAATTCCAAATCTAACTTTATAGTTTTTCATCATATAGTGTCACTATGTGTTAAAATGATTTTTCACTTCTTAAAAAAAATTAAGGGGCTGTTGAGTACAAAACAAGAAAATGAAGTTATTTTGCATTTGCCTTCTGGTTAGCCAAGTGGATTCAATGTTCCCCACTGATGGGGAAAACCCTTCTGCCTCATGCCACCTTCATTTCCCCTTTTAGCCATTTGCTTTTAATCATGTGGTTTCAGTTACACTGAAAGTCCAGAACGATTAATTGAAGGCTGTCAATTTGATGAGGCAGCTAGCAAAACCAGGTTCTAGGAGTCTTATTTTGTAGCGTCTCAAAACTACTGAGTCATCTAGCAAATTTCAACATTAACTATTTATTTCTATTGTAGGTGTTTTAAAACAAGTTATATATCTCACTTACAGATTTACGACTTTGTGAAGGAAAGCTGTGTACTGAACCACAAATGCAGGGGTATGGGCCCAATAAATAGATGAAGCAGCTTGCCTGTACATACTAATCACCACCTACCAACACAGGCACACCCTCTCACTCAGGCTGATGATAATCAGACAATAAAACAGAGAAGGGCTGTTAGCTATATATATAAAAGGAAACACATGTTGTAAGAGCAGAGCCAAAAGATTTGGCCCTTAGTTCACAGTTATCATTCAAAAGTAAACTCAAAATATGCCCAAGGCTGATCTTTCCCCTTTACTCACACCAAATACGATCTCCCCAAGGCAAGAACAATAACATGGCTGTGGGTTTGTACAGTGCCTCACACAGAGGTGTTCTGATTTCCAGCTGGAACCTCTGTGCACTACTACAGCATCAAACAAAATGAATAAACACACTTTTACATCAGAAGAATTGTAAGCTATCCTTTTGGGAGAAGTTTACTAAAAGTTGTTATTAGGGACCAACTTCTCTCCATTCACCTGTGTGCAACGTTCTACCTTTGTACATGCACAAGCAATTCTGGTTTAGCTGCTTCTACTTCACTCTGGCAGATGTGTAATATTTTATCTCCTGTACCTTGAATGAGAATTCAAGAGATACAATATATTCAGATATAAGACTTCTACTTTATTTTTAAAAAGCAGTGGCATCTCTACCTTTTTACCCTACAGGGAGTCAACCTCCCTCATACTGGGAGATACTGATGTACTAAATCTGAATTTAATGCAGCAGTGGAGATTTTCACTCTAATTATTCCATTAGAAAGCACACAGATGTCTCACACTGTACTCATAAATTTTCAAGTAGGTATCAATTTTCTGCATGCACTTTTTATTCTAGCAACTGACCTCTCCAGATCATCAATCCTGAGTTATATGCCTGGCAAACCATCAAGGGCTCCTCTTGATGTTGATTTTCATCTAGGTTTTGTTTGGTATTTCTGATTAACAACTTCCAGAATTTTAGCACTATTATTACTAAAAAAATTTAGAAAATGTCATGAGGAACTAAAGAGTTATATTTGCAGTTCTCTCCCTCCTAATGGACCTTTCCATTGCAATTGATAGAGCAAAACTGTAAAGCTAAAAAACAGACTAGAAAAGGTGCTACTTGACTTAGAAAACAAATCATATGTCCTTCTCCTTTGAAGGAACATATTACTGATCAACTCATTTCATGTTTGTAAGGTCACTGTTTCTGTTGTCTTTCAGTATCTCATGTCCACACTCAGCTTAAGACTTGGCTTACTAATATGCTTCCATACACTCATAAGAAAGACTCGGTATTGTATGTGAAATTTCCCTTTCACATGACAGAAGTCATAAAAGTATCACATACCCTTGGTAAAAACACTTTCCCCTAGAGATCAGCATATAGAAAATTAATCTGAAAACAAAACATCAAGGCTGAGGTTCCTGCCAGTGACCAGACACCCTTGATGCATTAACAGTGGTTTTGTCAGATGCCTCCCAGTGCAGATGGTGCCAGCTGTGCTCAGTGACACCGCTGCTCCCCAGCTAAAAAAGGCTACATGACACCTAATACTGAAACTGTAGTAGAAATTCCTAGCATGCATAGGTCTTGGGGGACTAAGCAAATATGCCTTGCCCAGACCTGAACTGGTTAGTTCAGTATCTGTGGCTCCTGTGTAACCATGGCTGCTCAATGCAACCCAGGAAAAGAATGGCTCACAACAGGTAACTAATTCCCTCCACTCCTGGTAGGCAACGGAAGGAGGCTAATTGTGTTGTACAGGGAAAAACAAAATCGGGGTGTGTTTCCAGGATACCCTTAAAAAACCTGACTGAACTGGGAAATTCCACTAAGTGAAAGGAATCAGGTTGAAACAGCCTTGAAATACAGTTTGGCTTAAAATAACTGAATTGAAATAGCCAGTAAAAGGAAGTAAAGATGAGGAGGGAAAAAAAAAAAAAAGGAAAAAGAGGAAAAAAGAGCAAAACACATCCTCTCCAGTATTTATTACTGCCAAAAAGCCACCTGTTGGAATGTGCTGCTTTGTAGTGGGTTTTTTTGTAAACAAATAATTTGAAAATTGATTTTGCTAACACTTACAGCTCGAGGAAATCAAAGGTATTGCAATCTGTTATTTCAGACAATAATGAAAAACTCTGCTCTATGTTTTTTCCATTTCTACTCTCATCACTGGCCATTGAGACAGCATGTGTAAAAACTCCAGGCTTACAAATTAACTTACCTCCTGGTAGATTCAATCAGCAATATCAGTACATACAAGGATTGGCTTCCCAGTGTCAGAATGCAATATTGTAACCCATATCCCATCAATGGATAAGTAACAATGACTAAGGCAGCATAAATTGGTTACTACGTGCACAGGTCATGGAAAGAAGTACTATAAGGAGAAACGCTGCAGTTGCCAAAACTGGAAGTTTCCTTATAAATCATCACTGAGGGTCTCCAGGCTCTGAGCTCCTGAATGTGCTACCCCTTTGAATTTTAGGCATATTTTCTACCAGCAGACATACTGCAGTAACATGTAAATGATACCTCCACAGTTGCTTGCTAAATATCTCCTGAGGTTTCCCTAATTGTGGTTAGTATCATGCAAGCTAACACAAATTCCCAGCACCCACATTCGAAGTCTGAATACAAAGCAAAGAATTTCAGCTTGGGCTAAGCACCAATGCCAGAGCATCCAGAGGATTTCTAGTTTGATGCTGGCTTGTGGCCAGGTCATTCAGATCACAGAATAAGAAACTCAGACCTACTGGCAAAGGAATAATTAGATACATTTTCCTCAGAAGGACAACAGAAACACGGATTTTAAAAAAGTGTATTCAAATGCATTATGCTGCGTTTGAATTAAATCACACCAGATCGATCTCACTCATGATTCATATTTTTTTAAAATACCAGCAAGTAGGAAAGAAAGATACATTATCCATGACAGTTTTAAGGTGCTAATCTTGTCCTCCAGTTTGACAGTAGTTCCTCGAACAGCCTTTTTTTTAGAAGTTAAAAAAATAATTATGGTTATTCTTCAAAGAAAATTTCTGTTTTGTTTTCAGTCTTTTCCCTTTTTAAACAAGGTTCTTCGTTTTAACGTAGGCTAGGTAATTGCAGTGTTTTAGTGAAGTATCTTACTTTATTAAACACAACAAACCAGAAGAATAAAAAATCAGAATGGCTTTGTAATGAAGTAAACTCTCTCCCCCCCTTTTTAATTAGACCACCTCACTTCAAAAGTGTAAAGGCACAGAACAGAAGCTACTACCATTTCTGTTTAATGGGGAGATTCTAAATTTCTTACCTGTAAATGAAGTATTTTAGATTCATTATTCCGCAGCATTTCCTTCTGTCTTTCAATTTCTATTTCAAAGCTACAAATCTGATTATGCAAAGTTTGTATACTCTTGTTCTTTTCCAAACTTTCATTCTGGAGCAAGGCCACCTGGAAAAAATTCTAGAATTACTCCTGCCAAAGGTTGTTAAAATACCTATAACTTCATTAGTTTAAAACTATCTTTAAAACACATGAAAGGGATGAGATCCTAATAAAATCTCTCTCCACATCTTGCAAATAAATAAATAAACCCCAACCTTCTGATAGCTATTTTTGCACTTCCACAGTATGGTACTGGTATAACTTCAGCTTATGAAAGTGCAGATAGGACATAAAAACAGCAAAAGAACTTGTGTCTAAACGTAAAATTTTCTTTCTGTTATTTAATAGCTTGGTTTCCTGGTTTCCACCAACTGACTTGGGAGTTGCTTGGAGTTTGGAAGAAACAACCTAATTCGCTCTAGATCAGTGTTAAGAACTCGAGGCCTGCACAGAAGGGACACCGGAGAGAAGCTGAGCACCTGAAAAGATAGTTGGGGAGGGAATATTAATCTTCCCACCTACTCCCATCTATCCTGATCTACAGCAAATTTAAGGAAGAACCTCATCTGCAGGGGATTGGCTTGGTTTAAAAGAATGTGATGGTGATGAAAACTCTCGAAATGAGTGAATACAGAAGGGATCCATGCATTTGAAGGAAAATCTAGTGGTGCCTACTAGTAGAAAAGACCAAAGAACTACAGGCTGCAAATTATATTCTCTCTCTGTATTGACATTTTATTAATTTATTCATTAGTGACTCATTCTGTTTTTAAAACATGAGTCTTGTTAAAGGAATATCACACAATATATCTCCTTGGGGATGAAAGTAATACAGTAAATATTTTCCGTCACACATATTTTCCGTGCTTGTTCATTAATGTGGTTTGGAGAAGGGGGCTGCTTTGTGGTGGTGGGTTGCTTTTTTGAAAAAATCTAATTTGTCCCCAGGCAAGATTATTCAGCAGCAAAAGCGGAGAAAACAAACACTTGGCACAAGGTGATTTTAGACACGCCCTGACTAGTTCCACAGACAGATCTGGATACGAAGCAGCACCATTTTAGACCCAGGAAACTCTCAATCAACGTTTCACATTAAGACCAATTACTTGGAACCTTCATGTTCTCAAAAGATCTACACCATGGCCCCTGACAGAGGTGCTAGTTTGAGGTCAAGCCATCTTTACCTCTGATGTGGGTGCCACTGCAGAATTCCATCACTCTACCCTCTAATCACACATGGCCATCAAATCTCTTATGTGTCACTGCATTCCTAGCAGAATCTAACCTGTTAGAAAAGGTAAATAATTTCAATCTCTAAACTAGCCTAAACTAGACAAAGGACTGTCAA
This sequence comes from Manacus vitellinus, assembly GCF_001715985.3. NCBI lineage: Eukaryota > Metazoa > Chordata > Aves > Passeriformes > Pipridae > Manacus > Manacus vitellinus. Next base: position 32,959,146 of record NW_021940750.1, on the reverse strand, counting down.
AGTCCACAGGCATTCAGCAGGTTCAGAGATACCATAACATATGTGTGGGTATCTACTTTCCAGTACAGTACAGTATGTGTGCACATACACACATTGGTTCTGCATTTTATATATGGAAAAACTGTCAGAAGAAACCCAACAGAAATGAGACAAGGCTAATTTTGCCATGCAGAAAGAGAAGCAATACTGAGGCTGAAGGAATGCATGCCTAGGTACTAGAGAAGATTTTCAAGAACAAGTTTAATTTTAAACTAGTACCTCTGCCTCCCAGGTATTTCAGATCTGCTGGGCAGACACTTCATTTTTTTGCATCCTCCATTTCCTTAATGAATCAGAGTTCTTTAGTTAACTGTGATCTTTACATCCCCCTTTTCTCACTCTTTCCTCCCCAGGCCTCCCAATCACAAGGCAGTTACGCTCTGGGTCACTAAGCATTACATTTCCATTTTTGTACAAGTTATAAAATGTGGACCTGTCTTGTACTGAGATTTTCCACACAGTTTTACAGAACACAGAAAAGCAGAATTATGTCCTGCAGTCCTTAATCATACAGAACTGTCATTGCTAAGTCAGCAATTGTAGTTTGGCGGTAATTTGTGAATAAAAGAAAATATTTAACTCTAAATACTTTCCTTACTAGAACTTTGGCATAAGTCTGTGGAACTTCAGTTAAAAAAAGGGTAAAGGAAACACAGCATCTATTTACAAACTACATCCTTTACTTCCTTGTCATATTTGAAATATTCCTATAATAAAGTGCTGTTATTCAGTCGTTTTTCAAACTAAGTTGCTGCTTATCACTTCTTACTAAAGAAGAATGGAAGAAACCTTATGCCACAAGGAACTATATTAAAGCAGGTCCCATATTTAAGCCTCATATTAAAAAAGAAAAAAAACAGTTTATACCAGTTTTCATTAAGAATGTGATGAAGCCACAAAATTACGTTCAACTGATGATTTCCACAAGACTGTGGGAGTTCAGTCTGCAAGCCTAACCCATCACAGAGTGAACAAAGCACCAAATTTTAATTTGCCCCATAAGGTTTTGATTCAAGATTTAACATCTGACCTTCTCTTACTACTCTTTGCCAGCAGCACCATTCAATAACCAAACTCCTGACTTAGCGCAAGCTTTGCAGCTCTGAAGACTTTGCATACTCCACATGCACTGTTAAAGAACATGGTGACTGGGAGAAGGCAACTTCTCCTTTCCCCTCCACACATATCACAGAATACCCCAAATGAAATCTTGATCCTAGAGAACCCAACAAGACTTCCACTGACTTCAGCAGGGCTAAGATTTCTGAGGTACTCATCAGCTAAGTTAACTTTGCCCTGTTGTTCTTCAGTGCATTGATTAATTTTTTCCTCAAAGAAGAGCACAGTAATGCAGTTACAAATCATTTTGTTACCCTGCCCTACAATAAAGTCACTGACATATGACATGTGGTTAGCTATTCTGGTAACTTGGCACTGTCTTGGGATTTCCAGTGATTCAACTCTTTATTATGAATAGGAAGAAGTCTACAAAGCAGGAAGTGAAGAAAAAAAAAAATGGACATACAATGATAAGCAGTTATGTCCTAGATGAAAGTTAAAAAAAAGAAAAAATTAAACATAAAAGAGTATTAAAGTATATATTCTCTTTGCTCTGTAAGAGACAAACATAGAACTGCTGGGCATTTTTTAAATGACAAAGCACCTCTCAGGACACTAACAAAAGACAGAACGTGATCTATTCTGGAAGTCACAGGGAACGTGGGTTTTTTCCTATGATGTAAAATAAATTGTATAATTTTAATCAGACTAATGAAAAACGAACTAAGGATATGAGTCTGTATCTGTTAAAACTGAAAAATGTACAGTTCCTACATTAACAAAGTTTCACATGCAAGAGCAAACTTAAATAATATTATGGATTGTCAAACTAAGACCTACCTACACGCATAGGAAAATTCTATCTGAAAAAACCCTACATTAGACCTCTCCCAGTTCAGTGGTTTCCTTAAGAGTTCAAGTTCCTTCAAGTTGAAAAACAAGCAGTTCAGGGTCAAACATGCTGGGGACAAAAAAACATATTATGCTGTTCTAGTTAACTCCTGCTTTAAAACTACACTTCCTGTGGTGGCAGGACCTTGCTGGAGACCCACACAGAGAGATCACTGTAGCCCGAGAAGGCAATAAGCTTTCTAGACAAGAGTTTGCAAAACTCCAGCTTGTGGTCTGCTGTGAGATGACAGAAATTCTCAAGCCACACATATTCTGCCACTGAGCTTACACTGGAATTGCTACGTATTCAACTCATTGCAGGAAAGTCTGAAGGGGCTCCTGACTCTTCTGCCTGCATTACTAAAATGGTTTGGTAATTCTGGGATCTTTTTTCCCCTCTAAAAATACAGAAACATTGTTTTAATGTCTATGTCAAATTTTTTCGAAAAGATTTCAGAAACCTGTGATCTGTTCTGAAGTTTTGTATTTTTAAGTCAAAGCCTTGAATTTTATTTGCAGAACAGGTGGTTAAGTCATCCAAATTATTCACAAGATCGTAGCTGAGACTGACTGACATGACTCCCAGCATCTCCCAAATCCCAAACAATTAAAAACCAGGAGTCCCAAGGAAGCACTGCAACATGAACTTCATTCTGGTCTAGCACTAAAGCAGACATCATCATGCCCATGAGATAAAATATGTTTAATTAACCTTTGCAGGTCATTAAGTTTGGAGAGCAAGAACAAAAATAAATGAAATAACCAGTTTATTACATACTTCTAATAATGTTATTTCTGGAAGGATGCTGAGGTAGCAAAAATACAGCTCATAGTGCTGCCATAGCTTTCTGGACCCTCCATTTTGTAAGAAAGCAGCACAGAGAGGAAATTTAATACTGGACTGTTTATCAATGTGAAGAAAGAGTTTTAATTAAGTTACCAATGAGGAAAATTGTACATGGAGTTGCGAAGCCAAGTTTCTCACAGCATTTTATTATATAACAAAGGTACCAGATGCCAAATGGCTTGATAGCTTTTGGAGCCTACTCGTGCTTTAGCTGTACTGCTGAACAGCTGCGAAACAGAAAAAAAAGCCCTTCTTCCAGTGCTTTTATATGATTCAAAGAAGTCAATGAAAATTAGAAGTGAGTAGAAGATATACCTTATTTTCTAGAGCATTGCTCCACTCTTTCAATAAGTTAACATGCTGCACTGCTGAGCTGGCTTCATGTGCTTTAATTTGTTGGTTTGTTCCCTGTGACAACAAAGAATTTATACATTTTAGCCAATTCCAGTTCTTTTAAACCTACAAAGAAAGAGTATATCAAGACATCGAACCAACACTACATACTTTGGTTCACTAGTGCATGTTGCAGAACTGTAGAGAGAAGGGAAATCTATTTGGGAACTTACAAAAGTCAGGAATACATTTCATATAGCAAGTGTTTTATACAACTGCCATGTATTTCCATCCAGTGTGCTTGATAACTCAGAGACAATAAAGATGAATGAGAGTTACAAAATGAATTGTATTTTAGAGTCTTCTGTGTAGCTTTGAACTAAATAAAGCACAATAAAACCCCTGAGTCATACAAAATCTAAAACGTCCAATTCCATTAACTGTAATTTAAAACTTCTGTTCTATTTCATGAACAGCTTCATAAGCACTACATTTTCCCCTCAGATGGGTATTGAAGACAAATATTTAAGATAAATTTATCATCACTGGAAACTGCCAGCTTTATAAACTATGTTATTACAATGCCTAGTTTGTCATCTCAAGATGTTACCAAGATTGTTCTAAGATATTCAGATATGCTGCCTCTGCACAACCTTATAAATGCTGTTACAAATAACCACTATATAAAAAGTTTACAGAACACACATAGATTATATACAGAGTACATAAGATGCAGACCATATTACTTTATTTGTATCGTGCTGCATTACACCTACTTCAGTAAGTGCTTTGCAATGCAGAGTATATTAGCTTTGATGGGAGATAGGCTGCAGAAAGGGTTTCAATGATCCTCAAGGTATGTACTCTATATAAAATACTAAAAATATATATGTGGATATATGTACATATATGCACACATATACATACATAAAATGAATGGCAATACATACGACATAACAGTGGGCAGGGTTAGGCTCTACCACTAAGAGCATTACTGTTAACACTTAAAAAGATGAATGCTCATTGTTTAACAACCTGGAAATACCTGCAGGAAGTAGTCTATTGAGAAGTGTTGCTCCTTACAGTTCTTGTCTCTTTAAATTGTCGTGGGCTAAGAAATTAATCACACTATCAGATAAACTCCATTTTTTCCTGTCAGCGGTTTCTGAAATGTCCTGACTAATCTCTTTGTTATATAAGCATTGAAATTCCCCAAGATATATGGTAAGGGAAGGAGAATATTGGAAGAGACTGGAATAATAATACTGAAACTAAACTCTGAGGTTTGGCTTTTTTATTTTTTTTTAAATATTGCAGGGATTGCCAGGATTAAAATCTAAGACTTTTTTTAAAAAATAAATTTCATGCTTTGATTATACACCTGTGTGCACACAGACATATTAATGCACATAAAAATACGTGTTTTAAGTGTGCTAACCTATGTTTAACCTTAATAAAAATATTAAGACACACAAATGAGAGAAAATATAAACATACTTATCTCAAGAAAATGCTTTCATAGAAACAACTGAAATTGTTAGTCTATCTTCTGAAGAACTAGAGAGTTTCCTCTTACCCTAAATTAACGAGTTCTTCAAATGCATGATCTTCCTATTTCAATAAGATATACCTAATAACTGAACTCCAAAAACCACTGCAGGAATATGTGGCCTTTTCATGTTGTTTATTTTTAAAATGCAAAACCAAACATCTGCTGTATAATCACTTGGTGCAACTGGATGACTTTTTCTTAACCAAAACTACAGAAGTCCAGAACTTGCATGTCAAATAATTAGGTTCTATTTGCAGACTTTCATCAATTGGGAAGTATAATTGTTATATACTGACCTGAAAAGTGCAGCCATAACGCTTAAAACTACAGGTACTTGGGGCATTAATACATTCTGACAAATGTGCATTCAACTGCAATAGGAAAAAAACGTGAGTTTTGGCAAAAAGACTTTTGCATGATAATGCTCAAAACATAAAGGGCAGAGGTTATCAGGTTTGTATTGTGTGCCATTTGCAGAACATACAATACACATGTGTATATTTTCTCCAGTCTGATCTCAAATGCAAATTCTCTCTATACACATATGTAAACCACACGCACATGCCAATACAGTATACAGTGTGATACATTTAAAATACAGTGAAACTTCTGCTAAAGACTATTTCAATAGGCAACCCATTTGGAAAAAAAAAAAACAAACAAAAAGAACACACTACAATTATTTGATTTCATTTGACTTTAGTGAATGACTAATCTTTTCTCAACAAGTGATTTTTTTTTTAACTGGTGCTCTGAGCAAGTCTTAAGATCAGTTTCACTGTAGTAGAGTACATTTTTTTTCTAATCCTAATTTCATGAGGAACCAACTTTTCAAAACATAACATGCAATTCTCGGTGCCTAAATTTAACAGTTAAATTACACAAAAAAAAGACTAAACAAGTACTGCATGAAACAGACAAAGAGTTTTAGAATAGGTACAGTTAAGTAACTTTTAAAAAATGCAGTACACGGGATTAAAACTAATTAGTAAAATGCCTGCATTTTTCACAGATTGAGATTTAGTCCAATATCTTGGGTAATTATGAGCACAGACCACTTTTCATTTAAAAATAAACCAATTCACAGAAGCATATACATATATACAGACAGCAGCCATTGCAGCACAGAGGGCAGCAGCTGGATGCAAACTGCCTAAAAGTTGGAGCAGAGAGACATTTTTGGAAAGGACAGTGCAACAGACACTCTCTCTTCAAAAACAGGGTCTGCAGTTCGTATTTCCCACAAAGCAGACAGGAGTTAGAGCCTTGCTCCTCAGCTGGCATCACTGTTTGGGGTTTCAAAATCTCATTTGAAATTCCCACACCTTAAGCCCCACGTGACTCAGCTCATCCACCTCCCTGGGAAGAAGTGGTGAATCAACACTGCTTTGAACATGTAGCTCTGGAACAGACAGGATAGTCTTTAAAATCTGATACTGAGATGCCATCGGTCACTCATCTCTGATATGCACCTGTTATCTTCTAAACACTATCCATAGAAATTCACACTATAGTTTCAAAAGACATGTAGTTTAAAAAAAAAAAAAAAAGAGAGAACAAAAAGAAAAAAACATGTGGTCTAAAAGGTTTTGCAAGAATGCCACATTTTCCAACTTCTCAAAACTATAAGTCTGCCACAGAGTTATGAATTAAACAAGAAAATTGTCTTTTATTCTACAGTAAGATATTTGCTTGTACACTACAGAATTTTCTCAAACTGTTAGGCAGGCATTTTCCCATTTTCTGCATTAGATTCATTGTCCCTAACCATGCAGTTAAGTAATATATACATTTTCACAGCATCAGAAAAAAATCAAGCAACATACAGCAACAGATGATGCAGGGCAAATAGCTGTTTAAAGTTCTGCTTCTACCTGCAGTTTCAGAACCCCATTCTAACTGTGTGTGTAACAACCCAGGTTTTAATGGGTCGGTTCTTACAAGCACTCAGGTACACCTCTCCTCAAAGTAACAGCAGAAGTCAAGGTTTAAGAAGATGCTGAAGTGCTCCAGAACCAGGATCTAAACTTGGAAGTAAGCACTGGGAGGACTGGTCAGTATGCATATTTTCTCTTTTCTTAGAAGCTCCATTTCTCTTAATAAATACAGTATCTATCATATATTTTGTATTTCATTATCTTGGGAGAGAAGACTGCATTTGACTTTAGCAGGAGCCTTATGTGCCTTCTGCACTATGCCACAATTAATAATTTACAAGTGTAAGTGAAAAATGGTATGAATCTGACTCAGGAAGTAAGTAGTAGAGAAAAGAGAAAAACTCATCCTTAGATCAGAAACTTTATTTTCCTTAATTGGGCCTTACAGAGTGACGAAGACTTCAATAAGGTCTTCCCTATCTTTGGTAAGTTTGTTCTATTTTTAGGAAAAAAATTAAGTACATCAATTTTGACAAATGCTACTTCTGTCTTTTTATGTACAAGAACACGGATCTCTTCAAACAAGCCAGGTTTTAATTTTTTTTTAATCTGGTCTACATATTATTGCAAGCTTCTATACATAAAGAGAAATTTTTATGCATTCTTGTATCTGCTGTTGGAGTACTGAACTCATATTAACCTTTTATCTTATACTGTTTCTTTAAGTATCAGTTACTTTTTTTTTCCCCTAGATTTAACAGATTTAAACATAATTTAAGTTTTTCAATGAAATTACACACTTCTATGGTTTTTCTAGTCTTTACTAACTCTTGTCAATGTGCACTGAATTTTAGTTCTCTATTTTTATTTTATTATAAAGCTAACTACCCCAAGATGCTGCTCTGTGGTGCTAAAATGAGGGCAGGGCAGGGGGAGAGCTAGTAAAAATGAAAGCAGGAAAGACATGCGCTAATCTTGGGCAAGCCAAGTGTAATAATGACTCAAAACTAAGAAACTGTTTATTTTTAAATAGTTTTTCAAGAAATCATTAAAAATATTTGAGCGTTATCACACTTAACTGTGTGGTAGAAAAAGCTTTTCTTTAGATCTCACATTTAAATAAGGAAATGGCTTCTGGCAAAATTCTTGCGAGATCTTACTAAAAAAATTATTCAATTTTTCAGCACAACATTGGGTATGACTTCTTACCTCGCTCCTCATGAGTGTTTTAACACTGCATTTATGAGGACATGAAACCATGACACATGGGCAGTCTGTATCTTCATGTTTCTACAAGGAAAAAGGAAACAAACCACAAATCAGCTTTTACTGTTTAATTGAGGACTTACTCACAAAGAAAAGCATTCTACAATAATTAAAAACTCCCACAATATTTTTTTCAACGTTTATCCCAACTGGGCTAGACAGAACTGCAATTGCTAAAACATCAGTTTATACTTTTGATAGAGGTGTTGATATTCTGAAGTGAAAACAAGGGTTTCCTTGTGTTTTACCGTGCAAAGCAAATCTATTCGCTTACAATTTTATTGGTTTTATTTTGCACAATGAAACAGTAATAGGAGTCAAGTTTTCTTCCCAAAGAACTACTCACAAAAATGGGCATCTTTAAGAGCAAGCAGAACCACTACAAATGTCCCTTTTAGTAAGAGTATACAGCGCATGGAACTTCAGAAATGTACATTGCCCAGTTTCAGAGAATCTCTTGCCTATGTATGGATATTCATCTTCCAATTATCTTCTAATTTTGATTCCCAAACACCTGATACCTAAGTCTCACTACTATATACCCAAAGTTCAAAGAGATGCTGAAATTTTATGATGATTCTGGGCAGGCATTTTAATCTGAACCCAGATGATGACAGATACTTCAGCATGGCTGTCAAACCCTATCACCATAGGGAGGGAAGAAAGTCAGGCCCAAGATAACAATTTACATTTCCTCTCAGTTTTCTCAACAAAATGAAAAATTCACTTCTCGTCAAGTGACACATCCCATTCAACTTGAAACACAATGTTTCATTTCTGGTACTAGGAGCAGCAAAGGAAACAAAGGTCTAGATTTATAAGCCTGTTAGAAAAGGAAGAACAAATTGCATGCCCTTTTGCCCAGTAACGATGTCTTTTTTTGAAACAAAACCAAGATATAAAGGAGATCTAAGCTCTGAGATGTAAAAGGCCTTGGTTCAGAACTCTGGCATAAGTCTGCCAGTATTTGAAAATACTACCTCCTTGCTTTTAAAACATACCATCAGGCATGCTGTGCTGACACAAGTCTGTCCTGCCATCCTCCCCATCCGCACGCACTCACTCTGTGTAGCACATGCAGACAGTCACAGCAATAGAGAGCAAGGAACCCTCAGCTGCTCCATAGCCAGAAAGTCAGGACAGCCTCCCCAAAGCGTGGGGGTGAAGAGCTATCTTCATTCCTTCCCCACTAGGATACCCAGCCAGGAGCGATGCCAGTGCCTCTCCTCAGAACACCCTCTGTCAGGGTGACAGTGGTACTCTTCTGATGAGCAGAGACCCAAAGGACCACTCCTGCTCAGGGTCAAGAGCTGGACTTGGGCTCCCTCATTCTGAACACATCCATGACTGTGCTGAAGGGAGACATCAGACAGAACCATGTGGCTCTAAGAGCCTAGTGCCCTGCAAGCTTCTTTAACGATTTATCAACTACAAAACTAGAAAAGTAATACTCCCTTCTAACATTCATTCCCTAACTCTCTTCTTTAACCTACCCAAACTAACTGAGAAAAGCTATGACACTGACTCTTGGTTCATGTTATTTCTCAGCATTCTCTCCAGTTCTCCTCACCCCACGTCCCAGTTTCATCCCACTGAAACTAAGGGAAGCCTTTCCAATGACTTCAGGATATACCAGAGTAATCCCAGTCCAGTGGCAGAATCCTCTTCCTCACTGACCAGCTCAATTTACCCAGTCAAGCACACAAAAACAAATGCCAAATCAAGTACAAAGCACAGCTGAAGCCACAGGCAGGGCACCCAGCACAAACGAGGGGAAGGCAGGATATTAACACAGCTCCCCAGAAAAGCCACTGTGACATTAGAAACATGTCTGGCTCCAGCGCAGTGACAAGGGAGCAAGATGACAACGTCTTGTGTCTTCCCCAGTGGCTGCCCCAGTCAGCAAAGTTGTATTTCAGGCCACTGAGCTGAGTCCATATTGCCTTGGCAGGGTCTGCCTGGCACAGCTATTATGTGGCCAGGTTGGCAGCGAGGAGCCGAGGCACTAAGCAGTGCTGTCCTTCCACATCCCTATCATACTACTACTGCCTAAGTATCAATTTTATAGGAGAAGAACTTCCAAGTAGTTTTGTGGATCATACACAGAAAAATATAGTAATCCAGGCACCTTTCAGGCTACGATTTCCATTTTAACAATGTGCCAATTCATCTGTCAGGAGTTGTAGGATGGAAAAGGCAGGTTTGTGACAAAAAAACCCACAACTTTTTAGATGGTTTAAACAAAAGACATTAAGAAGCTAACTCGGCCAAGTGACTATGCAGGCAAGACAAATGCAATCTAAGAAAGTTCTAGTAACGTTGTTAACTTGCTGGAGTCTGCCTCCAACAACGGGGATTTCCTACCTCATGGGTCATGGGATTCTATGAAGACATGAACCACATGTTCTCCAGTAAAATTATTTTGTTTCCATTTGCATACCTTTTTTCTCAGTCTGCTCCCTCTATATCCGTTTTCAGTTCAAGTCACTGAGGCCAGCTTCAGTCATTATTACGGTAGAGAAAATTTTAGGCTACATAAGCTAGAGATGAACTCAAGTTCATCTCTAAAAATCCAGTTTTGTCAACTAGGTGATGAAACTCAAATGAGAAGTCAAAAGAAGCCTTCCAGTACCAAAAGGGGCCTACAGAAAGCCAGAGAGGGACTTTTTACAAGGGCAGGTACTGATAGAACATGGGGGAAGGGCTTTAAGCAGAAAGAGGGCAAGTATAAATTAGATATTAGGAAGAAGGTCTAGACTGGGAGGGTGGTGAAGCAAAGGAGCAGGTTTTCCACAGAAGTTGTGAATGCTCCCTAAAAGTGTCTAAGGCCACACTGGATGGGGCTTTGAGCAACCTGGTCTAATGTAAGGTGTCCCTGCCCATGGCACAGGGGTTGGAACTACACAATCTTTAAGGTCCCTCCCAGCCCAAGTCATTGTGTGATTTTAAGATTCAAATGGAAAGTTTCATTAAGCTTCTGATTCTTATTACTGAAGTACAACGAGGTAACATTTTATCAGGCCCCAACAAATAAACCCATCTGCATTTCTATAACCACTGAACTTTTAAAAATCTAGACAAAACAAAAATCAAAAATAGCAGCCAATTGCTAATCATCTAGTTGCAGAGCTTTCTGCACCCTTAAAGCAGCATAGAAGCAAAACTGTCCTCCTTTTATGCATGGTGGTACCAAATTAAATACAATAAACAAAGTGACATCTCAACATCAAACTACATTGTTAGCAAACCACTTTGGTTTTCTGCATCAACCAGTCCTACAACCTCTTAAAGCAACTCAAAATTCTACTTAAGGTTCTGGAGAACAATTACTTTATTTACAAACACTCTTTTCTGTACTTCAGAGTAATATGCCACTCTTGTTTCCAATATGAATGTCTTGTTTCTCTGTGAATTAAAAATCTTACAGCCTAAAACTTGCCTCAACCTCTCAGTATCTTGAAAGCTACCACTAGTTCAAAGATTTCATAAGTGTTACATCTATCAACAACTGATAAAAGGGAAAGCTCTTAAGCTAAAACAAAGTTCTATGCTCCTCAAAGTATAAGGATTTCAGACTCTCAAAAATTTAATTACATTACTCCTATAAAAAGAAACTGCCTACAAGGAACCTGTGAGCATGTTGCTTAGAGATGGAAAACCAGTTTGTAGACATATTTAATACTCAACTGATTTTGTCTGTTATGACATTACACATTTTTAATATCACTCTTTGCCTCACATCAATTCCCAAGCCTAATGATAATTCTGGAAGAACAACATGATCTAACTAAATACACTTTCACCTCTGTATCAGAATGTGCCAGAATAAACACAGTGCAAATTTAATTTTTTTCTGTGTATTTTCACATCTCAGCCACCTTATTCTAGGTCATGTGCAATCATTAAAGTACCAGCCCCTGCAAGGATGCACTCAAATAACTGAAAGCCAAATCTAAATCAGAACTTGGAGAGATTCTATTTATGCCTTTCTGTAACAACATCTCTGAGCAAAGAACACTTCTCATCATTGTGAGTCTTCATCTAACAAACAATACACAAGAACAAAAATGAAATTTTTATCACTCTTACTATACTAAGAAGGTCTGAGATCCAACACCATCAAACTACAGAAACTATGGAGACAGAATTTTTAAGAAGTGTTAAAATTATAGCAAGATAGATTCAGCATAATAATAATTTCACACATTTCAGTGTGAAATGCCACAAACAGTCAAGTTACAATTCTATGTGTAAAGCAAGCATGACTTTCTCAGCCTCTGCTCTATAATTCTAATTCACAATATGCTGCTTATCAGACAACCTACTCTGATGCCAAGAACAGCAGCAACTGGTCCCAGGCCTATCATGTACCGCTACTGGTTATGCCAAGACACAATTTGTTTTTACATTGTTTCTTCCCTTCCTCTAATAACAGATCACACAGTACCCAAGAAGGATTAGGCAGAAAAATCCTATTTCTCCTGTCAGTTGCAATGCTTATGCTTTTCCTGCATCTACTGCTGCATCTAACTACCTGTTTTCATGGTAGTTGCAATTTTTTATCTAACTTTAAAAAAACTAAAATGCATAGCAAAATTCACTTCAGTATCAATATTAGGTAGAGGATCTGATTTTTTTAAAATGCAGTATCTGAACATCAGAATAAAGGCAATGCTTCCTAGTCAATGCAGGTTTTTTCCCCACAGGAAAAGAAATGTATTTTGAAAGTCAGCCTATTTTCTCTTTAAACTTATTAATCCTGGTTGAGAGGCCAAAGTTGTTTTGGCAGCTACAGAGAGGGACAAGAAGAGTTATTATTCCACATTAATGTAGGGAATCTTGATCTAGATACACAAGAAAATACTGCACCTGCAACATAATCATTGGGACTTGGCTTTTACAGTATTTACAGGTTGTCTCCCGATATTTACAGGTCTTCTCTACATGGTCCGGCAAGTCTTTTCTCAGTATTTTTTCTTTGCAATCAACACGAGGACACGGGAGTTCTTCAAACTGACAATCAGTTCTCAAATGCATCTGAAAGATTAAAAAAAAGGTCAATCCAACTAAGTTTTGTACGTGTCTATCCTTTGAAGATATACAACGTTAAATAATTTCAGAACTAAAGGAAGCGAAGTTATTTCGTGCACTGTATCACACAAGAGCAAACACTAACAAATCTACTCAGGAATACATTTCTGATTGTACAGTCCCTTTACTTAGACAGCAGATTTCACTGTATTAGAGAGGTACATGAGTTACTTCTACACTAAAAGCATTCTAACATTCTAACACAGTCCAAAACTCCACAAAGGCTATTTAAACAAAAGGTAAGCATTCCTTTTCAAAGTATATTATTCCACATAAACACAAATGCTGCTTTAAGTGGTTTAGGTACCTGAGTTTGCTCATTCAAAGGAAAAACCTACACATCTCCCTGTAAACTGGTGTGTAGCCATACCTCACACCTGTTAAATTACTGGATTACTGCTATGTCATGCCTTCACAGAAAAAAGCCACCAGTTACTTTGCACAAGTCTGGAGAAGCCAAAGGTTTAATTTCACGCATAAACCACCACTTCCATGAGAGGATTAAGACTGGTAAATAAAAATAAAACTATACCAAAGCAGAAATCATATTTCTCACATTTGTAAAGTACACAATAAGATCCTTCACAATTTTAGTTCTCCCTCTAGTTCTCGTTTACATTTCCAAACCTCAATGTCATGCAATCACGATTTTTTACAATTCCTTACAGCTCATCAAAAAATCAAGTTTCAGAGCAGTTTAACTCTATCATGACATTTATAAATTAAATTAACCACTAGCATGAGCAAGTCAACAAATTGACTGGGGTTTTAATTTGCAAGGTTTTTCCCCTTATTCTTTAACTCAAAAGGAAGCTTACAATTTTTAGATTAACTTACCAGTAATTGACCCAAAGATAGTTGTTCCTTACAGCCCTTGTTTTCATTTCTGCAGTATATCTGAAGGGCAAGTAGTTCTCTCCTGCAACAATTATCCTTAAATACCTGAAAAACCAAAAATCACTTTATTGTAGAAACTGAGAACCACTCAAGGATACACAAGTTCAAAAAAAGTGGAGGCCATGCAATTTGGCTACAGTAGTGTCATTTAATTCCAACTTTATGTGCCAGAAATAAAATCCTGCCATTCAATTTCTCTTGAATGTGCACAGCAGTGAGGTTCCCCCACTATGAAGCAGCCCAGTGAAAGAGAATATTTTTACAGGTACTCTACTACTGTTTCAGTTTTACTGTAAATGCAATAAAGGGAAAAGGAAAAGAAAGGACTAAATTTGTTGCTATTTGCTCACCAATAACAGGCCTATATAAGGTATAACTCTACGTTGTTTGGGAAACTGTTGTATTAGGCACAATTCCATAAGACAAAAGAGACTCAAAGTGCAGTGGTTCAGAGGGCAAGGATTTCAGGGAAGGTGGTCCCAAAATGACTAGAGTGTTTACCTGGAACACTTGCTTACACTTCATTAGTAACACATAATTACAGATATTTTCTAAGGTCTTAGACTGGAGGACGTTTATTATTTCACAGCTAAGCAAGCTTTAACTATCTGTCAATTTTCATGTTTCTAAGCACTTTCAGCATCTTTTGCCTACAATTAAACAAAGTTACAAATAGGGATCTTGGGGTTTGGATTTTACACCTTTTATGGGTGACACCTCATAAAAGACACAATAACTGCACTCTCAAGAAGCCCCATTGCTAAGGGCAGGAATTAGAGAGAGAGAAGGACTGAAGACCATTATTACTGTTTTAAAGTACAAAACCAAAGAAATAAAAACTTCTAGCTATTTTTCAACTGCTCTTATGTCTATTAAAAACACCATTAAGAATCAAGTCCAATCTATGACTGCTCTGACAAATGGAGTTCGATGATACTGTGTACACGGCAGTGCTACTGTAATTATAGAAAGGTTCTTCATGCTAACATTTAACCAAGAATTATGATCAGATCTGTCCACAGTGACTATGAATCTATCCCCAGTATCAGAGAAGGAGGAAACATTGCAATCATTCTCATCCGATCTCATCTGACACAGGTCACTGATTTCTATTTACTTTTCGGATGTGTATAGGAAGCTTAATGAATCAACAAATCTCATTTAAGTAATCAATTGCCTATATTGCAATATCTTTTCCAAAGTAATTCACAGGGTTAGTATGCACAGTTTTGCAGAATGAAGTTAAGATAAGAAGACAACTTTCAAAGTTTTTCAGTGATTTTGGACTTCAGCATTCTATGGGAAAAGTTTCCAGTTTGAAAAACAATGACTTGCACAGTTAGTCTAACAGGTATTTAGTATACACTGGCCTTGTCCTCCTGCTGTTTTAGAGATATTTGAAGTTTCATAAAAAATGTACATATCTATGTATATTGAGAGCTAAAAAGTCAAGACTTAAAAGAACAAATAAAGTAGGCATCATGATTATTGGTCTGAGCTCCTGGAGAGTCCATCCGTGTCAAAACCAAATTACACTGAGTACTATTTAGAGAACTGTTCTGAGTTAAGACAAGGAGAGATTAATGTACCCACTAACCTTTTCTTGAAAATGGTTACTAATACAAGTATTCATTTAGGCAAAAAAGGCTACTAACACAAAGAATTTACTAAGCACTTCTGCAATATTGTAAAACCGCATAACCCATGACTAAGCCAAGAAAAATTTTCTCTACCCTTAACCTTTCAAAGGCCACAAAAAGTTTTGCTGTGAAAAACAGAGAAGAGAATATCACTGAAATAACTTATTCATACAAAAAGAATCTGATTCTGTTACCCTTAGTGTAGCTGCCCTAATTCCAGTGTGGTTCACTGAACACCACATTGTAAAAGAGATGAGTTCAAAGAGTAGACACTGATCTGGAGCCAAATCAGGAGCAGTGTTCATCTAGACCTGTCACATCTCTGCATCTACAGGAGATGGAATATTTCTTATCATCCTCCTGGTTGATGGGAAGACAACTGCAATGTGTTGCTGCAGTTCCCAACTACGAATACAAGATGTGACACCTGTCTGGACCTTTTGGAATGAGGCTGACATGTTGTTTTCTACCATGTGGTTAACAGGAATATATGAAAACACATAAAAAATATAAAATACATGGTTTAGGTTTTATAACAAAGCTGTCTTCCTCAGGCAGTTTATTAGGCCTATGAAATAAATACCACAAACCAAAAATGCATCTTATGTACCCCACGCAATTCAACACTCTTGAATAAGAAACAGTTTTAACAATACCTTATCTTTTGCTATGCTTTCTTGACACGCTGTACATTTTGGACTAGAAGAACTGAAAAGAAAACAGAAAAACTATTTTAGCTCATCTGAATTATTTTAGTGCAAAAAAATCCATTTATGAGGCACTCGGTTATGATTATTCAATATATTTTAAAATCATTAAAAGTGGACATAGTTCATTATAATAAGAAAACATGATGTTATTTCAATAAATTTGAATGCTTGAGTTTTCAGTGGACAGTATGTGGCACACCCAAAGAAATGAGGCCAGCACAATGTCTCCAGCCAACTGCGCAGTGATTTTCTTCAAGGTAGCAAAATTCATCCCCTATTTTCCAGCCTGCATCTGATCCACAACTGTCATCACTTCTCAGCCTGTGCAAACAGGTAAAATACTGTCTGTTCAATTATCCAGTCCTACAGCTGTTTCTGGCTCTGACCTGCCAGGTGTTGCCCCTAGAATCACAGAATGGATTGAGTTGGAGAAGAACTTGAAGATTGTCTAAATTTCACTCCCCTGCCATGGGCAGGGACACTTTTCATTAGACCAGGTTGCAACGTTCCATTTTAGCTCCTTTTCCCCATGTAAAATGGGCATGGTCAGACCGATCTCCCATGTAAAGCACCGAGACGAAAAGCACTAGGTAAAAGCTGGGTGAATTCCTTCATAAAGCAAGTCATTGACAGGCTAACTAAGTTATGGCTGCCAGCAGCAGTGCAAATCAATGTAAAAGGCTGAAAAAGTTCAATTATGTTATATAATCAGTACGGTTATGTCAAATCATCTCACTGGATTCTGCTCCTTGAACTGACCGTTCTACGTCTCATCATATTTCTGAGCATCTTAACTACCTTGCAGCTTCAATATCTGTAATACTTTTCTCAAGTTAAAAAAAAAAAGGGGGAAACTAATCTACTTGAGGGCATATAGTGTTTAATACAATGTCATGCTTTCCTTGCTCTTACTGAATTCACTCAAGCATCCCACTTGCTTTTTCAAACTACTCTTGCATACTGAGCAGACATCTTTACTGCTTTATCCACACTAAATCCCAATTCCTTGTCCTCAAACAACCCTGGAGCAGAAGCTGCTAGCATATAATTAGTGTGTTTGTGTGTACAGCAGCATATCAACAGTGAATAAAAAAATTTTGCCCAATACAGAAACATAAACCTATTTTGCTTTCAGTTTTATGGCACACTTTTTATTTCCAAAAAAAAAAAAAAAAGGAAACGTAAATTTAATTTCAATAAAGGATTTGTTTGCAACAAGCACTTAAATATCGTGAAATAACTCAATGGCCTTATGCACATGTCCTTTTCAATAACAGACTGTTTGGAAAGTCAGGAAAGTAAAATCACACATATATTCTCGCTGCACTGTAATAAACACATGTGCATGTCTCACAGCAGGGAAGGAAAACTGCCCACATTATAGCAGTGCCAGAATTGTTACTGCTTAGATTGTCAAGGATCTGCTCTGTCCACCTGTGCACATCCAAGCATGGCAGCTGTTTGGGTTTTTTGCAGTCACTGTTATTAACTATGTACCAGTCTTCCAAAAATATGTATTGAGAAAAAAATAACTGCATTTCTTAAACACAAACTACACCTCATTCAACACTGGGTATCAAAAGAAAAGCTGGTGGTTTTTTTGTTTTTGTTGTTTTAAATTTGACATGCTGTAGCACAAAACCTGCAGGAGTGGATTGGTGAGCTATGGACCCTTGTATTTGCCCAGTAGAGAGACTACTCTTTCTCAAGAGACAGAGTGTCGTAATATCTTTCATACTCTTTCACCATGCTGCATGGAGTCTTGACTTAGATATCTAAGTATTAGATATCAGATTACACTATTTCCAAGTGACATATAAACCTAGTGTCACAAAAAGTAAACAAGAGACCACCAAAAATCCCGAAGTCAAATCTTCTCTCTGTTAGCAGTCCAGTATGCAACATCCGTTGAGCCAAATCTCTTCTATATTTCTGCTTTCCCAGTAGTAAATGAAAATATTATTCACTGCTTATTTAACCCAGGAGATTAAAGTTTCCAGAATGGCCTCTAAACATTACACCAAGTTTTGAAATCACACTGATGAATACATTCAGTACCAATGCATCAAAAGTTCAGAGGCAAAGAAATACACTTCTACTAATGCACAAATACTTCTTAAAAGCTAGATACTTGTTGAATGATTGCACTTTTACCTAGACTGGGAAAGACTGCACCTCTCAGCATTCATTTCTACATCATCCACTCACCCACTTTGCACTCTGGCCCAAGAATCTCAGTAATAGAGAAGCCAGTCTTTCTGACCCCCCTGCAATCCACAAAACACACAAGTCCCAGGACAAACAGCTGGAGGGGTTACAGGGGAACTGCTCCACAAGCAGTTACATTTGTCCAAGGGGTCCCACCACCCAACTCTAAGGTTGGGTCCACAGCCATGTTAGGTTTCATCACTAAGGAATCTCTGCAAGCTCACTTCTCCACAAAGACACAATTTACTACGTGTATTCAACACCAAACTAAACATGTTAGAAGTCTTGTGAAATAGCCACTCTGTTTAGCCTCCTCAGAGAATGAAATTCTTACCTAACACATCCTACGCAGGATTAAACCACTTTAACAACTCTTTCAACAATATTGATGGAAAGCTTAGCTGTCTTATCCTAACCCAGAGTAGAGCACAAATGTTTGCACCAGCACACGGATAACAAATAATCAAGCAAGCAACAGTGGAAGGCTGCTTTGAGCAGCCTATGTTAGCTTAACATATTCCCAAAGCCACAATGGTGTTCACACTAATTTCAGTAGTTCACAACGTTTAAGGGTATCAACATGTCCCATCACTACAAAAAACATACCTCAGCAAGGTATTCATGCAGGTTTCACAGAATCTGTGTCCGCATTCAGTCTGTTTAGGATTGCATAAGATGAGGCGACATTTTTCACATTTATACTTATCTTCCACGGCATTTACGAATTTCTCTTTGTAGCCACCTTGCTCTGGAACATAAATCGATGCTGAAGGACTGCGGTCAGGATTGGCTCTTTGTTGTACCATTTCTACAGATAAAGGGGGTTCTGACTTCTTACTGGTGTCCATGCTCTAAGATAGTTTCTGTGAATCAAAAGTGAGAAAAACTGAGAAATGAAGACCTCTTTTGCCATTTAAATAAAACAAACAGTATCTGAGAGACTACATAAAAACAGAAAGCATCAGGAACAGATACATGTCCACACATCATGTGAGCATAATACATACATAACTGCCTAAATATATTCAGCATAGCAAATCTGTGAAATACTCCACGTGTTTCAAGGGCTCTAGAAGGTAAAGAATTAAAATCTGTTCCTGAAAGCAAAGTGTTCATTAATTATGGGCATCACTCTAGGAACAAATAAGGGATTCTTCCATATCTTCTTCTCTCTCTCTGTAAAGTATTGCTTAAGACTGAAGTTTTATCATGAGAGGAAGCAGCAAGGGGTGTGGTGAAGAAGGTGCACTGGCACAGGACCACACGTAATACTGTTCAAATGCTACTGCAAACACACACAGCCACCAGTGTCCTATACAGGCTCCACTGACAACTCTTCCTGTCTGTCCCACGCAATAGCAAAGTGTAACACACGCTGCTTTTAAGTCTGTTTTAGAACAATACAACAGGCTTTTACTTATTAGACACGTTCCCACCTTTTCATCGTACATCCTCACATGAAGAGAACAAGCCACCAAAGCCTAACTGACAGCAGAGAAAGGCGTACATAACATGGCAATTTGATTAATTCACCAGGACTAAGCACAGTTGACAGGTAGCTGAGAAAATAATTAATCCAGTTGAAGAGTGAATTACAGTACCTACTATCTTGGACGATGTTTTGTCTAGGTCAGCATGCAAAGCATTAGTGGAGCAACAGAGGAATAATACCACAGATTAAGTTTTAAAATGTGTTTTCAATAACTTCCTAGCCGATCTTATAATCAAACAAGCGCAAGTGCTCTTAAGTAAACCTCAGAATATGGAGGAGAAAGCAGTTGGAGGATACAACACCAATTTACATATGAGAAAGGCAAACTTCAATTCTCCCTCCACGTTAACTGATATTTGTGATATAAACCTATTCCACTACTCTACAGTTGCCTCAACTACCATAGTTATAATTCAACTTTAAGAAGCAGAATGGAGACAAGTCCCAGTTCACTTCTCAATTACAAAAGTATATTCACCAATACCACAAAGGGAGTCAAATGTCTCACATTCCAAATACACAAACTCTTTTGTACACAGTTTTTCTGATCTCTTATCTTCCCCTGCTAAGCCCAAAACAATGCACTTGTAACAAAATCTATTTTCCTGTAGATCATTTCTGCATCAGTGCAGAATGCAACTTTTGGTACAGAATTCTCCATGCACACCAAACAGACAAGGAAGTTTCTTTGATTTCTCATGCTGATTGTTATTTACAGAAACAAAAGACAAAATCACTGTGACTCATTGCTGAGACCACTGCATGTTTTTACAACACCAGCTGAGCAAGGGTAGAGGTGTTGAGCGAAGATTTCTCACTTTACTGCCCCCTAACCCAGAGGAAAGCCTCTCTGTATGTCCATCAAACAGAGAGAGCCCAAGGAAACCATCCTCATAACTCAGCACATAGATCCAATGATTGGGTCTTATTCAAAACCACCAAAACAATTCCCCAAACCCCTCAAAAACAGGTTCTATGTTAACTGAAAGGCAACTATAAATTCTGATTCATAATTTGAATTTATTCAGAATGTTATTCTGTTACTTGTCTGCTCTTCAGAGACTTATGTATTGACAGAACAGTATCTGAAAGAACTGAAAAGTCAGTGCTGAACTGCAAGTAAGTCACACTTCTCATTAACGAGGAAATTCAACTTATTTCAGACCAGGGAAGGAAGCAAAGCCTGAGCTAGTTTCAGCAGCAAGCATAAAAAAGCCAACAAATAATGATGACACTGAAGAGGCAACTCAAGATTGTAACCAGCACACAAGAAATGAAATTGCTGCCGAGAACACAACACAAGGACAGGGAGGTTGAGAAGTACCATGACTGAGAAAGGACAGCAGCTGACAGTAGTCTAGTTTTAGAGACTGCCCAAGGCATGACCGATGCCACTGAACATCCACGGTTGGACATGAGGGAACCCGGTCATGAGCTTAGGACCTCTGCTGAAGTTCTAAGAGAAAAGGAGATTAGAAAGGGAGGGGGGGGGAAAAAGTGCAACTCCATAAGCATCCAGACTGGTGATGGTGAAACAGAGTGGACTTACTACAGACTTGCTTCTTGTGCACGACTGTGGGAAAAGCTTCATTTGGCATTTGCAGTTTAGGAATCTGTAAAGGTTTCAGTTCCCCAATTCATAATTTGTAGATAGATACTAATGCCTCTTCCCCCCCTGCAACTGCGCCTTTTTAAAATCATATTCAAGGCCTCCACCATTCTGTCAATTCTTGAAGTCAAAAGCCAACTTCAAGCATGTTGACTGGTAAGAACAGCACATTTTACTTTCCTTAAAATGACAGAATAAAACAAGACATGGCCTGCTTCTGACCCACAAAAGAAATTGAGGAAAAAGAGGCACTAAAAGAGATGTTGACAGGAGAACTGGCCAGACAAGAGAGCACAAAGTTGCTGAACTCATAAGTCACACCACTAAATGTCTGCTTCTCCATTAAGTTTCTTCCAAACAAAAAGAAGCTAAAGAAGATGTGAAGTCTTCCAAAAGCATGATTTCTTCAAGGAAACTGAATAATTAGTCACAAGGAGGCAGGCACGGGTGACAGGAGAATATTCAACAGAGAAAGAGTACCAAATGCCAAATGAGCAGCAGGTGAGAGTTTCACAGAGACACGAAACTGCTCGGGGCTGGACTGTCAGCTGTCAAGAGAGATTTCATACCAAAATAAACTGCACAGGGCTCCACAGGACTGCACTTTTGGAATTGACTTATTGGATATCTTGTCACAGAAAACCACCAGAAAGCACACTGACAAATAAAATGTACTATGCAATATGCCTAACAGTCAGATTTGTCTGCCTTGGGTTTTATATTTATTTTATGAATAAAAGTCTGTCAAATCAGAAAAGCTAAACAAGCGCAGCACCAGAGCAGCCAGCCTGGTAAAGAATGCTCTTCCACAATACCCTGAATGCCAGGATTTTCTTATGCAGCAAAACTAGGAAGCCATTCATTAAGTACTTTCATAAAATACAACAGAGAACTGGGCTTAAAAGAACATCTGAACCTTATTACAGTGAAAGACCTGCATTTACAAGGGGGTGGGGAGAAGTGATGCCTATCAAACTGCACACAGGTATTTGTATGCACAGAGCTATGCCCTTATGCATATGAGTTAAGTGCTCTTACACCTGTATGTGGGATCAGTGGTAAACACAAGCTTAGATGGTACAAACAGTTCAGCTGCCACCCTTTGGCAAACAGCTTTCTGTTATGGTTTCCATACCACTGCAGGGTATCATCTGCAATGGCTTCTTTTCCTTTTCAGGAACCTTTAACAGCAGGACTCAGATTATACCCTGATAATCATGTTTTAAACTGCCAACAAGAAGCAATTTTGAAGTCACACCTCAGTAAGACACTGTGCACTTAGGCAGTGAAGATAACAAACTTCCAGGGAGCAGGGAGAGGAGCCTGGCTAGAACACTCAAGATAGGCCAGTTCTAGTGAGGGCCTCTGATTCCTAAAGGCATGGCAAGCTGCCATCAATCCAAGGACTCCAGTTCTTATTCAGCAAGCTAAATCTTAATGCCTAATTAATCACTAGCTATTTCTTATGCTCCAGTTTCTTATCCCTGGGAAAAATCATCACAATGGAAGAATGTGACTTTTAGATGTCTTTTTAAACTGTTAAGTCTTGGACAATCACTCTTCAGGACAGATAAGCACATAAAAAGAGGCACAGTCACCAAAGGCTGATTCTGTCTACTGTTGATTACATTCTTCCAGCCCCCTCTCCTGCAGCCAGCATATGCCAGTATGAGAGTAACAGAAATAGATTGTTCTGGCCATCAGATGTGTGACACTGCTTGCTCCAGTCTGTCAGGTCTCACCAAGCTCCAATTTGGTCAATACAAGTGGTATTCAAGCAACTGAGGCTGGACCTCAGTTAATATTTCAGGTTGTGTATACTGCAATAAAAGTTTGAACAATTTGTTGGTGCTTAACTCATACTAACATTAGTACAGAGGGTTAGAAACTGGAAGCAAAAGTGAGTTTACTGACAAAGATATTCCAGGATTTAGAAAGCACGGGGGTTCCCAAACAAAAGGCATTTTGCTCTTTCCTTGTTTAAGCAAGGATGTTGTTCTCGCTGCGGAGAGGGCAAACATCCTAGAAATCTGCATGAGTATTCTGTATTACCACCTACATTTACAATTTGCTCTTTGGGAATAAAACCAATTTGTGACATAGAAATACAATACAGTTTCCATAAAAATTCAAAATAAATTTGCATCTTAACAGAAAAAAAATTACCTCTCATTTAATCTAAAACACCCAAAAAAATTTGATTGCAACAGGTACCATGGGATTTGGCACCTAGCAAGCTCTGCATGGAGACAGTTTCAGCATATCGACAACAATAAGCTTCTGCCAAAGTTTTGAAATTCAAAAAGGGCAAAAAGCTATTAGAAATAAATGTTTTCATTACAGTACCTTAGAAGAGGATAATGGATGATACAATTTAATTTGGTTATTACTGTAGGACAGCAAAGCTTTTTTGATCAAATTACAAACTGCACTGAAAACAGAAGTTCTTCAAACAGAACAGCACTGCATGCACAATATCTAAATTAAGCTTTGAAAGAGAAACCTAAGTGGGACAGGGAGCTTAAGATCACAGCAGAAAAGTGACCAATGAGATGATTTAACCCTTCCTCTTCAAAAAATTTAGTATCTAAAAAGTGTGAAACGACACAAACTTCAGTACCTCATCCTAACTAGGTCTTTTTTTTGGTAGCCTGGGGTGTGTTTTTCCAGTCCAGCTTTTAATGAGATAAGGGCTTGTGACTGTGCTTGTGTCTCCTCCCAACCTCTCAAAAACACTTGGGAACCAACTGGACAGAGAGGTTTCGTGAAAATGCACAGCTATGTGTGGAACAGAAAGAGAAACTTAACATAGTGTCCCATTGAGCAAGAGGCTATAAAAGTGCACCTCCTCTGTGAGGTCTGTCAGTCAGCCAGCAAGTACACAGTTAGATCCAAACCCGCCAAGAACACCTGCTCCCTCCTGTCCCAGCAAACTTCATGGTCTTAGTCTCCTCCTATATCATAACGGTTGGTTTGGGTTTTTTTTGTGAGGAGGGGGGGGAGTAGGAGTAAAAAAAAAAAAAAAAACAATGTTGTAGGAAACCAGATTTCAAGAGTTTCACTGCTCTTCACAGAATTTTCTTCTGTACTCTACAGGATATCCTCAGAGAGCCAGATAACCAGGTACCTGGACTTGTACCTGACTGAAGCTCTTCAGTCTTCCCAGCTCACTTGCTTTCCATCATCAAGAATTATTGCTTCAAGTTAGCACACAGAAATCTTTATCTTAAAATTAAATTATTAAAACAATCTGAACTTTTCCTTTGTCTTATATTTCAGCATTTTATAGCTTCTAATAAATTCCTAGCACATACTTACTGAAAAGAACGTCCATCTTTCTTTCACTGTCTTTTAGACAAGTCTTCTGACTTGGTTCTGCTTCTGAGTGCAATTATAATATGCAACATATACTGTCATACCCTGATTACTTGTTAAAACAACAATGCAAGCTGAAAGCAGTATATTGGGGACAACATATTATCAATTTACTCAGTACACACATGTCATGGCAGGGAGGCTGCCACGGGAATCTCGACTCAAGACCTTCATGCTTGAGAGCTCTAAACTGCAGCGGGCCATTCTCACAACACCCACCACACCTCAGCCTGACCCTCTGGCAAAACCCCCACACTTGAGTTTTGACAAGGGCACTGAACAACTGATAAATAAAATGCAAATGGCTCAAATCACTCCACAAAAATACTTAGGCCGTGACAGAGGCAGCACTGGAGTGGCAGGTTTGAAAGCAGACAATCATCCATCAAATTTGTTTTGTGTGAGGTCAGAAGTCCTGGCACTTTCACTCCTCTTGTTTGTACAGGGGAACTACTGATTTATTTATTTTTATCTCCGTGCATTTTTCATGCTTGAAGTTCTATTCACTATTTCTGTAGAGCATAGATAGGACCAACTAACCAGAGGTTTAGGTATTTCCAGCATATGCTTTAAGAGAATATTGTGAGAGGGGGTAGGGAAGGACAGGGAAGGGTTGCTAGTCATCAACACTAATAAAACTTTACACAGTAAACAATATGAGACCACTCCTCACCTTCTTTCATATATATAAATTCAAATACTAAGTCTAATTCCTGTACAGAAATAAAAGCAGCATTGATATTTAAAACTTATTTTTTCTTGTGTTAAAATAAATTGGGTATTTTGACTACTTTAAACTTTGCCCAATGATTTCCTAAGACCTTGAGATCATTCACATAATAGAACAGATGAAGATCAACAGGAAAAAAAACAGTGCTTGGCTATAAGCAGATAGGACAAACATTTGAAAACACACAGAAGACACACACTTAGTATTCTCCACACAAGAAGCTTCTGCCATTTGCAAGCTCTCCAAAGCCACTTATCAGGGCAGTATCCCAGCTGCTGAGGTTGGAAGGTAGCTCGGGAGGTCATCGAGCCCAACCTCCTGTTCAGAGCAAGGCCAGCTTCAAAGTCAAATCAGGTTGTTCACAGCTGAGTTTTCAAACACTAACAGGGTAGGATACTGCAACCTCTTCAAGCACTTAACTCTGTGAGAAATTTTATTGTAGCAGTTATGGTGTGATATTCCCAGGCAGGAAAAAGGCCTATTCTGATACATGAACTGCTATGTTCTCAAGCAACTAAACCAGATTTCACCACAATCTCCAAGGGCTCTAAGACTGTAGAAGTTACTGAACTAAATACAAAACTGTTTTTGGCTTGGAAGGTACAAGCTGTTCCTTCTTTTCCTATCTGACCTAGAAATCGGAAGTATAATCAGAAGATGCTATCTTGATATTCTGGCAAAGGAACAACCGTGCCTGTCACTTGAATCACAAACGTGTATTTCCCATGCTCTAGTTTGCAAGATGACTCAAGAGATGAAAAGGAGTGGTAAGCTACATCTTATGTTGTTTTATTATCTTATCACTTTCCTTGACTCTATTTCTTTCAATAACAAGTCCACACGTTCATGTGAAGTGTCTTATAGGATTAAACAAAATAGCATGCCAGTACAAGGGGACTCAAGTCCAGCAAGTCTGCTGGACTACGTTTTCATGAAAACAGTTCTAACATATGCTCCCTCTTGCTCAGTGTGACAAATTTCTAAATTCTAAATAGAGGATAGATGAGGAAAGTAATTACATCAACATTAGGAGATGAGAATAAAAATATTTATAAATAATAACATAGTATTTATATAGTTCGGAGTGCCCAAGAGCCCAGGGACTGACACTTTTAGTGTCAATATTATGTTGCATAGAATTAACATTTAGTCTAACACATACTGTACAGCATGGGAGAAAGAAAACTCCACAACTTTAAAAAGGATTAATTTTTATATATAAAAAAGACAGCAGAAAAAGTCAGTGCAACTAAGGAAAGATGGTTTTTATGTGACACTGTGTTCAGCTATTACTTTTTTGAAAGTTAACAGCATTCCTTTGAATCATGACAAATTGGTTGGACAAACAAGTTTAAGATTCAGCCTGAGGCAGTATGAAAAACAAAGTGTTTGTATTTTGACTTATGCTTGCTATCTACAGCTCTCAGTAATTACTTTGTAATCTCAGTGGGCTACCAAAATACAGTATAACATCATTTAAAGTGCAAGAAATCAAAAACATCTTTTAGAAATCAAAAGACCTCTTAAGCTTTGAAAGCCTGGGTCACAAGATAACACGTAAGAGAAATGCTGTCCAAGCTCACTGCGAGTATTCTTCTGCATTCTGAATTCCAATTCAGGTTCTCTTTTCTCTCCTGAACCCACAGACAAGGCTATTGCATTTCACCTATGAAGTTAACCCCCAGTTGGGATCTGTATTTCTACACAAGGCTTTTAGTAGAAGTAGATAAAGAATACAAAAGATCAAAAGATGATTAGATGATCACAGAAAAAAAGTGTACTTTAATCTCTTCCTCTGCTGTTCAGGGGACGTCCATGACTGAGATACATATGACAGTCCTATGTGGAGGAAGTGGATAAACACCATGAGTTGTTGGTTTTTTTTTTTTTTAACTTCTGGCTCTGTTTATAAAGGAAAAGTTCTATCTACCACAGAAGAAAAATATCTAGGTAAAATATTATTGGAAACAGCATGAAAATCATATTATTTGAAATTAAAGGTAGTTTCCTCTTACAAAATGGGTTTATATATGCTTTGAAGAGAAAAATAGGAAAGAAACAGCTTATATTCACATTCTGAATAGTCTGTTTTTATGGAAAGCTATTTCCATCTGTCCACATTTCCTCAACTTCTTGTTTTACAGCAAGGCTAATGCTTCCTTTGCTTTTATTGCATGGCACAGAGGTCCCTGGTTCACATGTTACAAGTGGCAGTGTTAAATCACAGACACCCAAAAGGTAAGTCACTCACTATGTTTCCCACTTCTGACTGCTATGACTGGGCAACAGTAAATTTGAACCAGCCACGACAAATCCTAACAAGAATCAACAAGGGTTAAGGCAGATGGCATGTTCAAATCATTCCAGCCCAAGCACTCAGTCCTGGAAAAAGATGTGTCATCCTCTAGTGATCCAGTCTAGTCCCCTTTTCCTCCCGAGGTGTGCCTTCAAGAAAAATCAGCTGCATGATTATCAGAAACAATTCACTCAATAAATTACAGCAACTTCAGACCCCAAAGTCTCTTTATTTCTGAAGCCGCCAAGTCAGAATCAAGAAATCCTTGCTATCTTTTAAAGTTATTTTCAACCTTTTGGGGGGTTTTTTTTGGTGTTTTTGTTTTTTTGGGGTTTTGTTTGTTTGGTTGGTTGGTTTGTTTGGGGGTTTTTTTTGTTTGTTTTTGGTTGGTTTTTTTTTAAACCAAGACCTATTGATTAATGCTACTTTTTTCCACTTTGTTAATCAGAGATCTTTAGCTTCAAATCTAACAAAATTTCAGAAGTCTATCAGAATAGCAACACATATTCTTCAAATCAGAAGTCTATCTACTCTGCTGTCTGCCAAATGCATGAAGAATACTTTCTGCATTGCCAGTTCCCAACAGAGTGCATCTGTGCTGTCTCTTAATGAATCCAGCCTTGAAATCTCAGCAGAAGTACTACCTGTCTTAAAATTTTTTACCTCATCTTCTAAAATTATTAGATGAAAGTATGTGAAGGCAAAGGTGTAGAGAGGAGCAAATAAAAAGAAAAAAAACCAAAGCACTTCAAGAGGCTTATTAAGAATAATTACAGCTAAACTACCTTCTCGAGAATCCCCACAAAATATTACTTAATTAATTTTAAAATGCAGCTCATCTTTAACAAAAATAATCCTCCCAGGAAATTCTGAACACAGAGGAGTTCAGAGGAAGCTGGTAAATGAAACAGAATGCAACTTCAAATATGGCTCCGAACTTTTTGAACTCAACACTGAAACCAAGAACTGTGGAACTAAAAAGGACCATACCAGAAAACTGAGAGCACAGCATCTCACTTCCACATGAAATTCTTTCAACTCTAACCAAAGTAAGATTTCTAATCCTACATCCAAAGCTAAAAAAAAAAAATCTATCCTGTCTTCTATGGAAGTTAACTCACCCACATAAAACGTTTCCTGCTCTTCCATTTTATCCCATTGACTACAGCATACTATGAACACAGGTATGAAAGATATACTTTTTCACACTGCCCTAAATATTAATCAAACTCTAGAAATTAACAACAGCAAGTGACATTGTCAGAATATTTTATTTAACACTGAACTGCCTGGAAGACACTCATTCATGCACAACCTCTCACTAATCTTAAGTGAAATTTGTAAATGGAATCTGGAAGAAAGAAAACAAAACCACAGAAAAAAAAATTTAAAAGAACCCCCAAACCTCTAGACCACTTGTGCTAGTATTTCTAGTTATACTAAAGTGCATTTAAATTTCTACATCTCTAGTAAAAATGTGTTACTGAAGTTGAGTTTTCAGGAAGAAAAAAAACAAGGTTGAGAAAGTCATAGACCCTTTATCCAGATTTGTCATAGCATTCATAACCAGAACTTCATGTTCACTGCTATCTAAAGCATTTCTCACCTTTATTGAGGTGTTAATTTTTCAAAAGGGAAGATTTAGATTCCAAAAACATGTTTCCCAGCAATGTACTACTTCCTCTTGTAGTAAACACAGACTTTGGGAATGTGCTACTGAAAGCCAAGTCTATGTTAGACACAAGTGCCTTCTGGTGTATGACAGTATTCATTTTTCCAGCTGTAAGGTCTCATTAAAAGCTTCTTTTACCTGGAATCTCCTTGCAATTTCCTAGTTCCTGTCCCAGTTTCTCTTAGTTTCTCTCTTCTTTGTGATTACTTTCCCAGAGAGCAAACTACTTTATTATTTTTTTGCCAACCTTAAATCTTTTATCTGATGCCTGCAGGTTTATATCAACTGCTGATCTGGAAGTTTCAGATCAATTGATACCGTTGACATCTTGAGAACAAACCATCTCTACAGCACTGGTTCAGACTGGATACTACTAAGGTTTAAAAAAAAAAACAGGTCCCTTTGAAGGTTTCCATTGCACTGGCTTAAGAGAATTAACAAAAATCTATGACAATGTTATCCTTTACAATATACTTAATGTGAAGATTTTAAGAGTAACTTGTGCATTTTTCTCACTGAATTTCACATCACCACCCAAAAACCAGTGCTTATCACTGTTACACAGCCAAAAGAAGTTTAACAGAAGTGGTAGCAACCTTTCCAAGAAACTTCTGGTAGAACTGTACAGTATTGCTGCTGCTTCAGAGACATGTTAAAACTGGTGCTTTCCACACCATCCACAAGGCTTAAAGAGATTTGTGTCTTCAGATTTGGAATATGAAGTTGACACTTCTAGCTGAAGATTCTTTTTGCATGCTTAATGCCTGAGGGCTTCTCTAGTTAATATTAATGAAATCATGTTCACCTCTACCAAATAAATTCTGAATACAGCAATTTTGTTCAATGTATTAATGGCAATCTAACATTTAAACATGCATTTTTATTTTTGAAAATTCAAACCTGAAAGCCTCCCGGTGTTACACTAGACACTAAATGGGAATAGTCAGAGATTCCTTGGAGGATTTACACTCATAAAGACTATCTGCCTGCATTATAAAGATTCACATAGGCACAGTCTAGATATACAGAATGCAAAGAATAATTTCCAACTGGAGCAAATGCCAGATTTAAAAGTATGCAGAAGATGCTCACTGTTAGAGCAAGGGGCTTAAGTTCTAAGATTAGAGCTTATAGGATGTTGCACTGCTAATGACATTTCAGAGGAGATAGTGCTGATTCCCCACTTTTTGTAAATAACTTGTATCTAGGCAATGAAGCTTCCAATATTACAGCAGCAGTTTGGATTTCTTTTCCCCCCAAATTCCACTGAACGGCTACATGATTTTATGACTTCACCACTTCATTTCCCCTTAAACTGTAAAATAAGCAAAGTATTGCTTACCTTTTATAGCATCTCTGGCCTGAAGTGTTCTACATCAGTAGGAAGTATTATTTTTAGACTCTTCTAGTGAGATAAATCCTCCTAGAAGTCTGGATAAGAAGAAATCACCTGCCCACCCTTCTTAGTTTTGTAAGAGATTTTTTTCATGATGTTCTCCAACTAAACTGAACCTTCTAATGCTTTATGATCTTATGAAGCAATTTCAGGATCCTAAAACACTAGGCATAATATTATAGACAAAGAGCTAGAGAGGTCAAGACACCTGTATCTCTCTCTATAAGGAGAACTACCACCTTAACATTGTAAATGCTTTTCTGAAGAATCCTTTCTTCTGCCTGTTTCATGCTGTTTTGGAAGTTCTTCTACTGCTGCCTTTAGAAAATCCCCAAAAAGTGTCAAATTTAATCCAATTCAGAACATATAAATGCACTTTCTACATAAAGTCCCAAAATACATCTAAAATGCTGCAACGTGGATCCATGAAGCCAGACACAAACCAGTTCCTGGGTTTCTTTTCCATCATTATACAGCAGCTACAACACATTAGTGGAGAGGCAAGAGGAAGAAAAAGGGGAAAAAATGTAGCTCCAAAGCATCTGTTAAGGCTGATTCCCATTTCCTCTATACATCTGCTGGCCTTACAAGCAATTATTTTGAGGCCAAGAGCAGAAAATTCTTACTGTTATCACAGATCAGTGAGTTCTGCAGGTTAATCATACAGTGTCAAAACTTGGGTTTTGGTTCATTTTGTTCTTTTTTAACAATTTTCCACTATTCAGGACAGTTATTCAGGGGGAAAAAATGATTAAATAAGGTATATTGTAAACTCACACTGCATTTTTTTCTTCATATAGTTTCAGTAATTTATTCTCCTGGGTATTGACTGCACCAGAGTTATACTTATGTGCTGACAGCTGTGCTGGCAATGGCTGTGATTGGTAAAAGTGAAGGCTATTCCATTTTGGAACAAGGATATGTTATCAATCCCAACAGCTTCTGTGCCTCACTGAAGTAAGGGATCTCATTAGCGTGCTTACAGAAGATAGAGGGCCAACAACAGATGTAATTAAGGCAAATCCACAGTATATTAAGTTCAGCTGAAAGAGGACAAGAAAATTTTAAATCTCTATTGATATGTCATCATCCGGTTTTTTAAAACAATTTCCAGATATAAGCCGGATATAATAAGCACATAAGTGTTCACCTCTTAATACAACTTTGGTACTCATATGCTATCCTTTATATTGCCCCTTTTTTTCTCTCATCTGCTGAGTTTTGATCAATAGTTTCAATCAAGCCCTTCACTACCACAGTCAAGTTTCACCTTGATGCACAACACAAAAATTAACAACACAGATTTTCAGAATATATACTCCTGGTATCTATCTTTTATCATAGGAGCAGTGAAATGCTGAGTGGATTGCACACAAAAATTCAGAACAAAGTCATCAAAATAAATGCTCATCCTCATAAAGGGTTGTATTACATTTTTGATGTAAAGAGGAAATATTATGTGTATGACCAGACGATGAATTAAAAACAAAGCAAAATGGAGATTTTCAGTAAACTTTGAGATGGCAGGTAAGCAGAAAAATATTTTGCTTGAGTCCTAAGAACCTACTTCAAAATGCAGTAAAAAGACCGCTCAGGTAAAATGTTCTTTTCTATCCAAATGTTCATGCTTTAGGAGGAAAAAATAAATTAACAAAAAATAATCACGAACTCCTTAATAAAGGTAGCAGCAATTTGTCTCCTAACAATTAACTAGCAAGCTCATGAAATCTTGACTGAGTACAGCCCAGTTCAGCCATGTACCCAAAGAGAAGACAAAAGAAACCTATGAGAGAAAGTATATCAAACTTCTTCTTCAAAGATTATCCAATGTTATCAGAATTTTCATGTTTGACAAATCTGAGATTTTTCCCAGCCATCAAAAAACCTTACATTAAAAACAAAAGCAAGAATTTTACTGTATCACAGCCACATAAAGCAGTGGCAGTGCCAACCAAAGAACATGCCACGTATGTGAATGTGGTTTCAAGCAACCCACAAGTTACTGGCATTAGAAGATTAAAGGTGAGTGTCCAAACTAGCAGATCCCATAAAACATATGTATTTTCTTAGAATGTACTCTTTAGAAAAGGTTCACCTTAAGAACAGGTTACGAGACCATTTTCCATTCAAATATGTCATCACTATCACAGTTGCTGCCAGAATGGCATAAAGGTTGAAAACCTTGACAGTTCTTGCCCAACCTTTGTTCTTACTGCTTTTTCTAACCTCCTCACTAACTATGTGCTAACAGGTAACCTCTGTATCAGTCTGAAAATTATATGCTCCTTCTCACATAACAATTCTCCTTCACAGACAACTGAAGAGACTATAACATTAAAAGGGGAATTGTTAGCTTAAAAAAAGCTCTTGACTTCCAAAGTTTGTGCAACAGCTTTCTTGATCAAAATCTGAATACTTCTTTTCTTCCCACACTAATACTCCTCCCTTCCCCCAAATTTGGAAGACTATCTGATTGCTTACATTTCCTTCGTTTTATTTGAATCTCATTTGATCCGCAGCTTGAGGAGAAAGAAGAATAGGCTTTCTCAGTGCTCTGTTAGGGTTCTCTTTACTCATGCCAATAAGGGGAGCTTTGCTACAGTCTGCCTGGTTTCTTTCTTTGCCCTGAAGAAAGAAAAAGTTTGAGTTACATTACCTTCATTCAAAAACCCTACAACAGGCTTCTCAGCATTTGTTAAATTGGCTCTAATGAAACTGAAGAAATATCAAACTAATTCTTAATGATAAATTTAAAAAATAACCTAAGATAAATAACACAGAATATTGTATGTAACTTATCAACATGAGTTTTAAACCACTGTTTTCTTCTCTTCCACTATTGTTCATAAAGGACTTAAAAAAATCTGCATTTTAAAGGACGTGAACAAAGTAAAAAAATCACAGTTCTTTCCTGCCTTCACCCACACACAAACTTTTCCACCCAGATACAATGAACATCATTAGACTGTATAAAATCTTCAAAGCAGTGCCATTTTCTTGGAAACAGTCTGAATAAATTCCATTTGAAAACATCAACACAATTCTGGGAAAATAATTAATTGTTCTGCAGAGTGTTTCTTAAGAAAACCCACCCTATGACAATATTCCAAGAGATCATTAGAAGGAAGCAACTTGGTTTAGGAAAGCTTTTTTGATCCTGGAACTTTCACAAGCACAGAGAAAAAGAAGAAAATAGTCTGAAAGTGTAATACAAATCTTCATCAGTCTGTATCGATGTGCATTCCTAAATGTGACAGTAAAATTCAGATGTAACAAATACCACAACAATGCCCACGCCACCGAAGTCCCCACAGTCTCTCTCATATTTACATATCAAGGCCAACATTTTGTAACCACACAGCAATAACCTCACCTGGCCATTTACAGTTTATGACCACATTTTACAAGAATTTCAGTTTCTCAACTCTTGCCAAAGAAGTTTGCATCCACCTACCACAGAGTCCCACAGCGTCTGTGAACTCTGACAGATGTGAGCAGCTACTCCGTGGTGCCAGGGCAGAGGTGATGTTCCCAGGGGACCCTAAGCAGACCAGCACCAAGGGCCCAGCTCGGCAGCATGCTCCCAGCTGTCATCCTGCACAGAATGCTGTGAAGATGGGTCAGCCTCAGCAGTCACACAGAGCTGGTTATGGAAGGTCAGACAGCCACAGAAAGGCTTACCTGCCACTCAACCTGCTGGGCTTTCATTCCTGTTGCCACAGCTAAAGCATGGGAACTTTGTAACATGAGACCAAGATAAGATTTATCTAGTCAGGAGAAACGCCACAAACTTCCACATCTATAAATGAGTCATTTTTTGTGGCTCTGATTTTTTTTTTTTAATCTTAGTCACATGCTACAATTTGCCTTTGGTCCTCAGGAGGTAGAAAGGAAAGGCTACTGCTACTGAAAGTAGCAGCCACGCTATTTTCCATAATTACATTAAGTAACATGCTAACGACTGGTTACAGATTCTGGCAAAAAAAACCGCTGGCCAAGGAAAGCCCAACCTGGCTCATTCTAGAAACACAGTAGCTGGGAAAAATAGCCCAGCAGTGAGATTTATCGAAAACTACAGGAATAAGTGTTTACTCATACAAAAAGGAGATCTGCAACTGCACAACACTTTCCCCACCAGAATAGTATATAAATTACAAATCAGCCCAGAATTCCTACAGATGTCACAAACGAAGTACAAATTTCTGTACTAACCATTTATAGAGTAAAGCAGCAAGACATTGAAGTTCTAAAACTCGTAAGCTCCCATCCCGAGTTCAGACACCAATTATGTCGGCGACTCTGGTCATTATTCATTTGTATTCTTAGCTATAAATCTGAATTTAGCACAGGGAGTTTTGCACTTTCAGCCTCTCCTTTCCCTCCCAACACACCAACAACCCCTTCCAAATCACACAGAATTCAGGTGCCTCCAAAGTTTCATTCTTCCTGAACAAGTGCACTCCACAGCTGAACAGCAGCATTATGACAGTGCTATACCCTTAAAATTCTGGCATTTAAAAAATCCAAAGATATTGATAAGCCAAAGAAAGGATCAGCTTTTTAGCTCTTAAGATTAACATAAAAAGAGGAACATTCCCAGAACATTGTTCTTGAAAATAATTCCCTATTATATCGTATAACCAGAATGAAAACCGACTTTAAAAAAAAATAAAATCTTTTAATACATATGAAGTACAAATAACTGTTTCTTAACTTTATTATACTAGATAATTCAGGGAATTTATTACAAAGAATTTCAATGAGTTACAAGCAATAAAAAAAGGTAATCAAAATTTTTACTTTCTAACAAACACAGTTATTGTTGCATGCTACAACATGCAAAAATTACTTCCATTATCCTTTATATGTTAGGCAACAAAAAGCACCTTACCTTATTCTCCACTCTCTGAGCACAGAGGATTAAAAACAAAAGTATTAGGTAGAAACTGCAGGTGTTTTGTATCCAGAATAAAAAAAACAAACCACTGCATCAATGAGCTTAGTGGTTGTCCAGCATGCCATGCACACTCTAGGGTCATTTAATGAAATCTTATCCACATCCTTTTTTGCAAGCATTCAGATTTCCAAACTGGAAACCCAAAGGCAGCCTTTCATTACCTTCTCAAAAAATGCAGATCTCAGCAACACCACACTGTAAGAGGAACCACTATAGCTTGATTTTCCCTCCTAGTAATTCCCTTCTTGCCAACCACTGCACTGCAGTCTTTCTGAGGGCTGTGTAAAGTGCAAACAGGGAGGGCTGAAAGAGCCTAGGAAAGAAACACAGCTACAGGAAAGTTCATTCAAATCATCTTGTGTCTTTCTAGTTGTGGGCTGAAAGGAAGAAACTGCAGAGTTTGGTGGGATCTCTTTGCATTCTCTCTGCTGTTCCTCCTCTCATGTTCCTGACTATTTTTTACTTCATTTTTCATAGGATAATTTAGGGATAGTAGGTAAAACTACAAGGAATTCGTGGAAGATAATAAATAATTTTGTTTCTTGTAAGTTACATCAAAGCTACCTTTTATTCTCATAATCTTTCAAGGAATTTTTAAAAAAGTCTTTTAAGGTTTAGGGTGTCTGGGGATTTTCTAGGTTCAGGGAGCAGGGGTGATGTTGGTGGATTCTTTTTTGCTTTTGCTGCCTAAATCAAGGAGTTTAGTCAATTAACTACTTAGCACTTGGATGCCTTCCCTATACAATTAAAACTGCCGTGATTACATGGCAGCAGCATTTGTGAGACAAGTGCCCAGCAGGGGCATTTGTAATTATTTCCCAAGTGTTCCACAACAGTAGCTAAAGAATACATCCAAATATTAAAGGAGCTTTCACAGAAGGGCAGCGGTTGGAAGGGACATCTGGAGGCCATCCAGTCCAACCCCCACTGCTCAAGCAGGGTCAGACAGAGGCAGCTGCCCAGCACAGTGACCCATTGGGGTTTGAGCACTTGCACAGAGAGTGACTCTACTATCACTCTGGGCAGCCTGTTGCAGTGTTTGAGCATCCCCAGTCAAAAGTTTCTCTTGTATTCAGACAGATTTTATTTTTTTTATTAATGCCCATTGCCTCTCTGGACACTAAGAGTCTAATTTATAATTTGAGTTAGCTATTTTTTTTATCCTTCCCATCCTGCCCCCCAACTTCTTCATTCTCCACAGCTGCATTTAAGAGCAAAGGGAGCAACAATGAGCCCTCAGTGTCAATCAGCCAGTTGTTGGCTCATTTGAAATAATAGGCTCATCACTGCTTTCCACCCCTCCTTCCCTCTGCATCCTGCAGAGCCAGGCTCAAGGCCAGATCTTTTAGCTCATCGCAGCCCAGCTGCCTACCATTAGCAATCTATTATTCCTGGAGATCCAGGTCCTCCTTTGGGGAGGATCCTGCCCAGTCTTCTCTAGTTTGGCCTCACAGGAACAATAGCCAGGACTGAAAACACGCTGACAACGACATGGAAAGCTCGGAAACCTCCAGCAGCTCTTCAGCACCTCCCCACCTTCTGCTGCAGCCCCCAGGAGAGGGGCAGCAGGCAGCAATCAGAGCATGGTATATGGGGATAAGCAGAAAGGAAATGAGAGAATTTAGAGGTAGATGCCTCCTTTGGGGGTTTGACCCAAAGCATTGCAAAGGCTGGCTGGTTTTAGTGCCGTGGTTTCACAAGGTTTACGTTTCCTTTAAAAGGCCAACATAATGGGTAACATAGGTGCAGACTCAAAGACACAATGAACATAACTACTACCCACTCCCCCACCAACAGATGGGAGGAAGATTAATTTCTCACTGCTGTGCACAAGTCCTTTGCTTATTCTTCACAGGGGCTCCCGAGTTCCCATGCACTCAAACAGCAGTTTTACAGTTTTTCTTCTAACACGGCTTAGCTAACACTGAAATTCCTGTAATGGACAATATATACTCAGTTTAGGCTCCCAAACCAAGTTTTAATTAGTTTTATTTTAAACCTGTCTCTGCTGAAAATAATTTATCACTAAAGGTCATATGCAGCTTCCAATATCCTCCCTGGTTTGCAGACCACATCACGTACCACATTTTAAAAATATGATCACGAATTTGAAAAAGGGAAAAGACCTGTTGGCTTTGAAACAGAAAAAAAAACCAAACCATCAGAAAAGCTATCAGACTTTCTACATGACTTAGAGCACTTCTGTATACTTCTGTTCTCCCTCGGCAAGGAACAGATCTGCTTTCTCTGATCTTACCTGGACACCTACCAAGTTCTCATCTCTTCACATACTTGTACATGTATCACCTTGTACAATAGGACTCCAGTCTTAAGCTGGGAACTGCCAAAAGTGAAAAAATAACTAGAAATAAGGAACACACAAGAATAATTATGTAAATTAAACTCTTGGTAAAGTTGGGAAGAAGGAGGACCAAAAATATCCCTTTCCCCTAAAAACCAAACCTAAATGATAAAATAAGATCTTTAATGATTTTGTGGTTTCTGCAGTTAGTCTAAGACTAGTATCTTACGACTTTTTAAGGTATCTTGCTTCAGGACAGTGAGAATGATTTGAAGACAGCCTAGTTGCTTTCTGGCTGGCATTCACGCACCAGGAACTGGTGTGCACACTGCATTTCTTAGGAAAAAAACACCAAACACCTAGCAGTGAGTTAGAAGACACAGCCAAGGAAAAAAATCTTGAACCATTTGTGAAGCAGATTTGATATCTTTGTGCATGGTCCAGAGCGGGAAGGTGAGAAAGAAAGAGAAAAGGCCAAGAGAGTATCCAGTCATTCCAGCAGGCCATTTCCTCTTCCTGCACTCTTCAGATGCTACATCTAAATCACAACCTAGAAAGGACTTGTCATACCGTTATGTGAACCTACAAAAAGAACTTATTGTGACAAGAACATGAACTTCTGTATATAAACAGCATCACTAATTCACACAATTTATTACTGACAAGAAGTTCTTAGTCACAGTGCTTAACACATTGTCTAGTATTAGCGTAGTAAAAAGCTTGTTTCTGTCCATTTCCACACAACATTTTTAAAGAGTCTCTCTACCTTCCAGCTTTATAAAGCTGCACCTGTTCTGAGGAACAGGCCACAGAGTAGACCCAGAGAATC
This sequence comes from Manacus vitellinus, assembly GCF_001715985.3. Lineage (NCBI taxonomy): Eukaryota > Metazoa > Chordata > Aves > Passeriformes > Pipridae > Manacus > Manacus vitellinus. Next base: position 32,920,078 of record NW_021940750.1, on the reverse strand, counting down.
ACCTGCTGCTACTCTCCAAAGACACAACCCCCATCACTCACCTGAAGGATTGATGAATTTCCTGTGTTCATGTCAAGAAGTTGAAAGGAGCACGTTTCACTTCTTTTATCCATTCCTAATTTAAAGCTTAAACTGAAGGCAAACAGGACTAACCTTTTTTTGTAGAGGCATCATTTCCTTTCAAACTCCAGTAAAAGCAGAGTGGAACAAGGAAGGAAAGCACAACCCCAAGCATATTTAATGTACTGTTTAGAAGATTCAAGATGTTTTCTCCTCTTACAACTAAGCTATAATGTAGTTTTCCAAATTAGGCTTGGCTGACTGAGGAAGCTGGCTACCACCTATGAGTTCAAATCATATTTTTAGTCTATTTGAAATCAAACATCTGAAGGAAAGATTATTTTTTTTGTGAAATGGAACTAATAATTTTCTTACCTTCCTTGCAAATACAACTTATGAAATAAACAAAATATTTATAAAAATCAAGCCTCCATATACCATCATGCAACTTAAGTCCATTAGGCAGAGAATGAAGAAGAACTTGCTAAATAGTCCATTCTGATTGTGTGGAGGACACAAAATAAGAAAGAACAAGGCTAAAAGAGGGTTTACTTACTGAAATGAGAATGAAACTTGTTTTGACTTTTGAGGTATCGCCCCCACTCATAAATAAAATAAGTCCGGGCACTGAAGATGATTTGTAAAATTAATGCCATCAACTTAAAAGATGTCAAAACACAAAGGAGAACAAGGTACTTTACAGTTTCATGCAATGATACAAATACTATCAAAAGAAAAAAAAAAAGAAAAACCCAACAAAAAACCCCAACTCACACAACTGTCATGAGGTTTCTGAATGTACATATTACAAATATATACAGCAGAAGAATTGTTCCTACCTACCTGTTTACATGAAAAAAAGTCACAACACAAACCCCAGTGACACACAAGACTGCAGTCTGTGCTTCCAATAGATTAATATAATGTTTCCCACTGCTGAGAGCTGGTCTTGATTCAGTTAAAGCCCAAGCACTCAGGCTTTCCTGCTGGGAAACAAACAAGTCAAGTCGGTTTCAAGCATCTCCTATTAATATACAAAAACAATTCTCAAAAGCCTGAAGGCAGAAAAGGGAAACAGTAGGTTAAGGTTGCACCAAACCATAACAAACTATAGCAAATCAAAAAGCTGCACTGAGACTTACTAGTTCACTAGAAAATTGCAGAAGTCTATTTACCTCATGGAGGAAGTCACCACTACCACCACTTAGGGAGTCAAGCTAATCTACAAGAATGTTTTACATAATGGGAAAATTTTTATTGGCCAGAGGTTCACAGCGTTCTTAAATTTCCAGAAACTGCAGATGTAAAGATACTTCTGTCAACCTAAACCAAAACCAAGAAAAGAAACTATCTGAGATGCATGCTCCATTTCACAACGCGGGTCTAAATTTACTGGCTACTGTACTTCAACCTATTCAGCACAGGAAAGATTTACATTCCAATACTAAAGAATGGAAATGTGAACACCGAAAGCAGAGGGGGTTTTTAGACTACCATCAAGTGGTATTAAAACATATTAGCCAACATAAAATTTTAGCCAGCACATCGCTGCCATTTCTGAACTGTGACACTAAGAACTGAAGTAGTTTAAAACAACCAGTTTTATTCTTGTAGAAAATCAGGACTAGTGAAACAGTCGGAACAGATTTACAAGAAAGCACAATGCCATCTTACGTCTTCCATTTTCACCTTACTTTTAAAAGCTAACGAGAGAGCCAAGAATCCCTACAGTCAGTCAGTAATGAACTGAAAGGTGTTCTTTGCTTCTTCTAGCAATGAAAATATGCTGCAATACAACTACAGTATAAAATCCACTTCACTCAAACAAAGTCAAGTAGCTTCAATGAAGGAATCTTTGCTCAGTTTTCAGAGGGGTGATAACAGCTTAAGGGTTATATTTAAAAATCAAAGAGTATATTCAAAACATCTCACAGGTCATATTATTCCTCTTTTTCTGCTAAAAATGATCAATTTAAAAATGCAGATTATGTTTTAGTTGCTGCTTTTAAAATACTTTTAATGCTACTTAAGAGTAAGTATTTTCATTGTACAACTTTTTGAAAGTTGGAAGTTGAATAAATATTTTGAATTAATGTCATGGATCATAAATGCACAATTATTAGAATTAGAGTTTTAAGAGACTTTAAATTACATAGCTGATCATAAACTAAAGCCCACTACGTAAAGTCTCAAAAGCACAGAGACCACATTTGTTTTAGTACTGGAGAAGTATAATTCTGTTACCATGACAGTGCAATACAACTTTCCTAGCAGGCCACAAAGTATTTGGGGGACACATATCATTAGAAGCTCAAATGCAGAAAGTTAAGTTCATCTTTTGCCAACCCTTGGTGCTGGGGCTTCACAATGTAATATATGAACAACCGTTTCTGTGGCCCTTACTTTTTTATCCTACTTTTGGGGATGTAAATCCTTCATAAAGCATTCTGTCCTACTGAAACATTCTTATCTCCCCACAGTACATCAAGACATCCCACCTCACTTCTCTTCTCATAGACAATTTATTTTTTCTATGTGTTTGCCAGAAAAAGTCATGTTGATGGCAACAGAAGAATGAATGTGAATGGTCTTCAGACTCAAATAACTATATGCTTCTTTTTAAACTTAAACCTAGTTATGGGAGCTGCCTCCACTGCACAACAGAACCAACCTGTAATTATGGAGAAAGAAGAAGTACACACAGAAAATAAAAAGCGTGTTTCTTTTTGTTATCTGCCGATACACTCATTCTTATGAAGGCCTAAATTCTCCCCCTGGAGCACACAGACCAAGACAAGCAGTATGGCTGCACTGCTCAAGTAAAAAGTTGTCACCAACAAAGCAACCTCTTGGGTCCTCAGGATAGTTCCCAAGGTGTCCATCAGTTCACAGGGAAAGCAAACAGTAGCACAGCCTTAAGTTCCCTGGGATAGCTAAACACTTCCCCTCACCTGCAACTAGACTCTTCTGGTCAATCCTGACAGTGCTGTACTTACATGGACTTCACCACCTTTATCCACACATGGAGTATCAGCTCTCACCCTCCATGAACTGGTAGGCTGCACTCCGTGTATGCCTTATCAAAAAAAACACAGCCAGAAGAATACTGGCTTTGCGGTCTGCCTTAGGTTTTCCACCTAAGGCAATTGCTAGACTTCAAATCTCCAGAGGAAGTACAGCTCTTCCTAGAGTGCCAGGCATGTAGAAATCATGCTGGAGCAAGCTTAATCTGCTACTTTGCAAGATAGCCCTACAGAGGTCAGAACCCCTGAAGCTACTGCTGTAAGCTAAGGTCACACCATAAGACCCATTGACTTGATTCAGAGAGGAACATAACGGCAAAGAGGCCTCAGCAGGTCTTGCCTAACACTATCTCCATGTGCTTCAGGGAGGAATCTCAGTACAGTAATCCAAAACACAAAACTTACAACGTAAATTAAAAACAAAACAAAAACCAATCAAAATAAGAAATAAAATACTAATGAAAAACCTAGACCAGAGGCAAAGGACGGATCAGAAAAATAAATCCTTGCAGCAGCAGCAACAAACAGCTGTGTTCCAGTCTATAGTCCAGCCCTTGGTGAATGAGAAAAAGGAGAGGATGAAAGCAGGCAGAACACCACTACACACCTGAAAGACTCCTATTTCTGTAAAGGAGACTTGTGTCCTTCGACAGTACTCTGCCTGCAGGCATAAGAAGATAAAGCTCCCTGTATCACATATTGGCTTCCCAAACTTTATACCTTCAGTCTAACTATCCATGAGTCAGAGCACAGACAGGAGACAACCCTGAAGCCTTCCATGTTTAGACAACCACCAGAAACAATTACATTCAGGCAAATTGCAGGCAGTTGGTTACTGATTTAAAATGTGTAACATCCCAACATCTATTTCCCCTATGCATTTCTCCCTCATTCCATACTGGTAGTGGATCAGTTTTATCAGTAAATACAACGCTGAGAAGTCATCAGCATAATATCAATTCTCATCCTCCTGCTATAACAAAATTAGTTAGTTTGGAGTGTCTAACTAGTTCTACCACAGTCAGAGCAAAGGTGAAATACTGTCAAAGAGGACCTGATGTCCATACTAAGTACCTGCAGAAACAATGACCCCAGTCTCATTCCAGTTAGTGAAAACAGGTTACTACTCTACACAAGCTTAGGACAATGGGAGCTGAACTCTTCTGTACTAATTTTCAGCCATTATACGTTGGCCTCTTTATTCTTGCAGTGAACATCTGGACATGTAGGGTTCTGGTAGGGAAACGGCATCTCAGAAGTCACTTGTATGCAAATATTAAAGCTTTCTTAAAAACGTTTCTAAAAAAGTAGAGACCAGACAGAGAGAGAGAGAGAGAGAGAGAGAGAGACAACTTCAGTTTACGGAGTGTATCATACAGACTCAGGGAGCCCTAACAGGGAATAAGGCCAGATAGAAATGTTATTAAAACACTCAATAAAAGCTCTTCTTTCTATTTTACTTATTGTCTGTAATACTTGGCAATAGGCTCTGATGCTTGAGCCCTGGTGAGTAATTGCAGCATTAAGATATTGGTACATCTTTATTTGGCCTCCCCATCTCTCCCTTGGAATTTACTATGCTTGTGGTAGTAAAAAAAAAAAAAAAAAAAAAATCCAAAATCGTGACTCCTTGGTTTTTACAGTTCACTTCACAACATCATACAATATAAAACTTATGTTCAGTGGTGACTTAAACTCTACCCAAGGTACAAAGCAAGTTCCAGCACTCTGCAGCTCTGGGTCTACTCTAAGAGTGAGGGAGACACACTTTCACTTCACTGCTGGTGACAGCATTGAGACTGACACATCACATCTAGTCTTAATATCAGGTTCAAGCATTTCATTTAATAACTCAAGACAGGTACCCATATTTATTATCAAGAGCTTTCCTGTATGTCAATCAGTTCTTACACAGAAGTGCACGTCCCATAAATCTTTCACCAAAGATACCTCTGCAAATAAAATCCATCATTTACGCCAAATCTCATGTTTGATCATTTGTTTATTTACTACTTTTTTTTAAAAACAGAAATATATTTCACCACCCCAATCACTTTTGGATGTGAGTATCACAGTACTGCTCTTATCACTCCCTAGGCCTCCCCTCATTACCTTCTTCACCTGAAAATAAACAGACACAAGCTTAATACACTACAATACGTTGTCACTTCTTCCCTGACTGTCCTTACTATGCCCTCACTGATCAACATGCCTTTGGGACATGCTATTGATGCCATTTTGGCTGTAGAAACAACAGTTATTCCTCCATCTGGAATCTAAGCACAGCAAAATGCAACAACAAATTCTGTAAATTGCCAAGTTTAGCCTGTAAACACAGAGGTAATCTCCTAATGAGTTGCAAGTAAAGGTAGGAGGGAAGAAGGGAAGCTAGGTTTTGTTAGTATTTAAAGACCTATTAATGGAGTGTAGAATACTATCACCCTTCTGTCTATACACCATCCTAATGCAATGTTAGAATCAAGGCTTTCTATTCAAGGTGACCAAGCACAAGTTTCTTTCTGCCTGATTCGTTCCCACCTTTGGCTTTGGCCTCACTCAAGAAGCCAATCACGTAACCGAGGAGTGACAAGTTCACATTTGATATGAAGTCGTATGGCTGGATGACATCACAGCCACTATCTTTTAATTGCCCCGTTGAGGGTTATTATTAGCAAGCTGTAAGTTATTATTAGAAACTGATAAAACACTAATGGCCAAATTCTCTCACACAACAGCTTGTCCATTTCTCCAGTTATCACGTAACTGATAAGTTTCCCCATTTGAGCTATTCCAAAAGACCAAGGAGAATCATTGCCCTGCCTATTACTTCAATCTGCTATATTTTGAGGAACTAGCAGCATCTGACAATCATACATTTTAACCCTGGCCAAGGTTAGAAAGTCAAAGATTTTTTTGCAAACCTCTCAATTTCTTTCTTTGAAAATAGAAAGTTACATGTGACATCCACTGGCTGTCCCACACCACTTCAAAAGCTGTTAAACTCAGGTCAAGTCTGTTAAGCTAGGCTTTCCACTGCTGGATCTGAAATTATTTAAGCTTTCTAACTCCAAGAAATGGATTCTTGCTAAGCTACATCATCTTCAAAAGAAAAAAAAAATTAGTCTCAGTCTCTTCAGAAAAAAAATGCAACTCTTGCATTTCTTGCACAGTGCTATTTAATGCTACTAAACTTTTTTTGCTAGCTGGTCACAATTACTTTGATTCTGTAAATCACATAAAAATATTTCTACCCAGTGTAGAGAACCCAGTGTGACTGACTATTGTTCTTGGCCAACACTATTTCTAAAAAATTAGGGTTTGGGATTTTTTTTGATACTTTTTTTGATACACGGTGGTGTGGGAGAATTCAAAGACCTCAGCAACCTCATCCTTCTATCTTTGAAGGAATCCTAACAACAAAGAGTACTTAAATTCACTTGCTAATGCACTTCTTTTTAATTTAATATGTATCTCAACTCTAACTATTGCAGAGAGAGTCAGGTGTCTAATTGCAGGGGTTTAGTACAACTTTAGATGCCCTAAAATATCCCAGTCATGTGTAGAACTGGCAGACAAAGAGTTTGGCCATATGGAAGATCACACACTTTTCAAGCATCAACTTCAGACCACCGGGGATGACCATCACTATTTAAGATGGTTCTCAGTGCCTCTGTGTGCAGGCACCATCTTTCTTCCCTTAAGTTTTTCTAAAATCATTAATTAGCCAGGGCTCAGGCAGAGAAATACCACCATTGTGTGTTTAAGTGAAAACATGGCTCCTTAAAAAGAAATGCTAGTGGCTGGGGTCAAAAAGCATATAGGAACTCAAATAAAAGATTCATAAGGGTGTTTCTGCTGTAATGGTCAGTCTAATTGATTTCTGGATTTTTAAATCAAGTATTTCTTGTCACTGAATTTCTTCAATGCTATAGTATCCCCAAATACATGGCAGCAGGGCATGAACATATCAGAGTCAACACTTAAACAGATGAGAGCTACAAAAGAGGCAGCTCCTAAAATCTAATCACCCCCACAAAAAGCACGAGATTGATTTCTTCCATACCTCCTTAGCATGAAAACAGCCTGTCTTTTTAGTATCTTATCTATTCATTTCAAACTGAAAAAACACCAACATTTTAGCAAGTATCTTGCTTTGCAAATACTTTGCAAAGTATTTTACTTTGGAAGGTATTTTAATAAAGACAAGTCCTTAAAAAAAAACAAACCACAGACATGGAAATAGTTCTAGGCAGAAGCCTGCTTCCATTAGGCACATAAATATTTCAATCCCAGCAGCACCACCTAATGGAGAGCTCACCAATATTTCCCCTTCTTTAACATGACAAACATTTTAGTTTGGAGGTGTTAACAACTGATACTTTAGCACATGGCCTATTTAATACTCTATAAAATCTGATTAGTTACAAGAGAAGCCAAACCATTTCTCCACAAACAGTTACAGTCCTCCCCCCCACACACACATTACCTTCCTATACAAATTTATTAAGTACAACAAGACACTTGTTTAACCAGGAGATAAGATTTTAAGAAGACTTTATTTAAAAAAACCCCAACACTTAAGCAGCAGTGCCAGCTTAAAAATACAGCTACTTTAGGCATGTCTCAACTTGCCCTAAGAAAGCAAAACAGAGAAGTCAGTACCTCTAAAGTGAACAGAACATTGACAAACCTCCACATTAACTGTAGCAACAGAAGTCATTACCTACATCTGCTTAAGATGAAGTTAAGCATCCCCAGATATCTTCAGGTTGCAATTCTGCTACAAAATATAATATGAGGCACAGGGAGAAATTTATTGTAGGCATTAATAAAGTGTGTAGAATGATAACTTGTCAACTTCCACCATTTATCTCCTGTAAAGAGACATGATAGAACTTATGTATAAACTGGATCCATAAGAAGTCGGGTTTTTTCCCTCACTGCCTTTTGTTCTCCTTGTTTGTTACATAAATCACAACATTGTAAGCAAGGGTTCAACTACTTTGAACTTTTCCAATTAATTCAGCATATGGACACTTGTTCTAGAATAACTGCCTTTTCATGGATATCCCAGAGGACTTTCAAAGTCCATCCGCCCCAGCTCATCTCAGAATGGTCAACTAAAACATGGAGAGCTTTTGCACAAACAGGGCAATTCCAAGCCTCTTCCTCATTAATTTTGTCTCCTCAGAAAAAATATACAGAATGCAAAGGGTAGATATTTATTTGCTTGTCCTAAATCTTTCTTTAAAAACAAATAAAAGCACACACAAAGCTAAACCAAAACAAACAACTCCCCCCCTCAAAAAAAACAAAACCAAAAACAAAACCACACAAACTACCAACAGAGTAAATCCCCCAAAATTCCCTCAAAATCTTACTGGACAAAATACTGAAAGTTGCATGCCTAAATAATATTTTCAAAACGAAAGTGAAGTTCTCAGGAATTTGCAAAAAGGAAAGAAGAATAGGGGAAATTTATGGTCCCAGTTAGCAAAAAATAGCTGATGAGATTCAATACATAAATAACAATAAACTTCTTTTATCTTCCTAGAGATTGCAAGAGCATTCTTCTGTCCTTGCCCAAGAAAGAGTATCAAAATATCTTGCTATAACACAGCTACAAAAACCACCCACCAAGCACTAGGAGCAACACAACAGCAGTATCAACTAACTGAACTACAGTACAGGATCCATTGGCATTCCCATCACATATTGACACCACTGGTGAGTAGTGAGACATATTTGCTAATATGAAATATAGCATGCTCAGGTTCTGTAGATAGAAACATGATTCAACTCCTGACAGAAAACAGAGAGGATATTGCTGACTTCAAGTGATACTGCATGTTATTAGCTTCAAACACAGTTAGCACAAACCCTTTATTCCCCCTCCCCTAAAACACTGCATTTTAGAAGGCAATTAAAATACTACTGCATCAAAGGGTTCCAAAACTGCTAGAGATGCACACATGCAACTCAAAGGTCTTCATTTATTTAGGTATCCAACTTCCTTCTACTCAAACTGACAGCCAAATGGTAGCATTTTGAGAACATGTCATTTTACAACCACAGGCACTTTATCTTTGGTGAGTATTGAATGTAAAACTGGTATCCTAATCAAGTTCAACCACAACAGTCATAACAACAGAAACATTCCCAGGCAAAAGCACAATGCTCCTCTCTTAAGGATGTTGTGCTGAAGAGAAAGGAGCACAGTACAAAGGATGGAATGAGAGCAAGTGTAGATATAAAGACATACGTAGTTCAGATAATAGCAGGGTACACTGTAATGCATCCTTGGTGACCTGGAAGAGAAGACCCTGGTAATTCACCTGGAGTGGGAGATGGGTAGGGAAGGAATCAAAGAAGCAGGTAGCTACAGAGAGGTCAAAGAAAAGTAGATTTGCAGATAAAAACTATTACCCAGAAGTGCAAAAGTAAGTACAATCGTGGAAACGGGTATTTCAAGAGGGGAAAAAAGTATATAAATGGAAGTAAAAGGGCAAATGCAGTTACTTTGCCCAAGTGCAAGGATGAAACCGCCTTAGAATGAAAGTCATCCCTTAACAGCCCTAAAATTCCAAGAGATCTGACTGAAAGTAGGTCAAAATAAGCCAATTCTAGGAATCAGAAGAACCAGCTTGAGAAATTAAGAGCATTTATACTGTTAGGCCAAACAACTTGGAAGAGAAGCACAGCATGGACAAAAGCATTCCATTAGTAACTGAAGAGCATAAAATGCAGAAAGAGGAGTCACTTGGGATGGTTTAAAGGAGATTAAATCAAGAACAAGTTAAATGAAAATTATAAAGTTATACTTCCTAGGAAAAAAATCAAGACTTACATCTGCGAATCATTAATTTACAAGGCACAACACCCAAACCAACCTACTCTCAGAAGCTTCCTCTCTGTGGAAAGACAGAGAGGGCACAGTCAAACTGGTACATCACGCAAGATCTTCATTATAAAAACGTGTAATAATTGTTCTAATTATCTCCCTCCCTCATGTACATGGATGAGCTTACAAAACTAAATCCATTCACATGCCAAAATCTGGTTTATGAGCTGGGCTTTGCTGTTACAAAGTTATCTTAGGCACAATTATCATGTAAGCTAGTTCCACAGAACAAGAAAAAAGTGTTACTTCTCTAGAACATCCAAAGGAGAAAGCCAAGAACAACTACAAGCACCAGAACAGCAACCACTGACAAATTCTGTCATGTACAGTCAGCTTCATATAGCACTGCATGTTTGTTGTGGGTATCAGTGGAAGAGTGAAACAAGTGCTGCTTCCTGTCCCACGATGCTGGGATGGCACAGCATTGCAGAGGAGGCAGGATTGGATGCCTCTACACAGCCACTTGTAATTCACTCCATTTATCAACAGATTAGACTTGTACTGCCCTGCTGGGTCTCAGCATCTCATCATTTTTATGTCCTCAGATCATAGGAAAGTACCACTATTCCCATGCTATTACAGACCAGGAAAATTGTCTGTATATGGAGCAAGAAGCCAGACACAAATAAGCCACTAGCTGCAAAGTTATTTTCAGAACTCCCAGTCAGCTACCACCTAACCTGAGTGACACCCAAGTACCTTTTTTTTCCCAGAACATCTTCCATGCTTAAGAAAACATCTTCACAAGGTTGATCACCTCAAGAAGCACCTCAACATCGAGTTCGAAAGCACCAGAAAACAATAAATAAAACAGTGGATGAAGCATCAGCAGATTCCGAGTCTTTACTCATCCTGGTAATCCTAAAAAAAGTCCTAATCACTTGACTGAGACATCACGTTTCCTCTTGCTCCATTTCTTGGGCACACCGAGTTTTGATTTTTCCTGGCATGGCAAAAAGTTTCAAGAGAAGGAAGTGACACTGCTCTCAACTGGCCTGTGGCTTGATGATGAGAATACTGCTCAGGGAAGTAGGAGACTTGGACTGGAATCCCCCTTCTGCTCCTGGGACTCAGACATGCTGTCACATCTCTCAGCACTGCAGCATCGAAGACCCTTATTGTTTTTGCCCTAACTGAATGACTTGTAGTACACACATCTACAGGAATGGGAAAAAACCAAAACTCGAACTCCAGGTCTCCTAGATTTTACACTGGTATCTGCAGTGGACCATCTCCTCTTTCTTGATAGATGTCCAAGCTTGCAGGAACAAAGCGGCAACCAGGAGGGCACTTCTTATCTTACAGTAGCATCTGCAACATGCTTTTCAAGACAGACCAAATCCAAATAACTCTTTTTGCTAGACACCCAAGAAAGCTGTAAAGACTCATGGCATTTTGAGCTTAAGTGCACATATTTCATCTACAGAAAGATGTTTTTCATATTAATGCAGAAACCACAAATTTCAGTATTACTCCAAATGTTAAACTTTTCTAATTATGAGCTTCCATACAGTCATCAGTAAAGCACGTAAAATGGAAGATTCATGACTTCTTTCACTAATATAGCTATATATAGCATTTGCTATATATATTGTAGGTGAAAGGATATATTCATTTCAGAGCATTTAAATTATACTACAGAACTATTAGCAACTTTTATCATTGTAAATAATCTACATAGATTTCTCTGATGTATAGAGGAAACATTAACTCATAAATCAACATTTATAAATCAACTATATATAATAATACTGGAACAACAAAACATTCCAACTTAAAGCATTCCAACAGCTTGCAATTTGCAAAAATTCAATCTTGATGTCAAAGTACACAATACCCCAGTTTTCAGTACAAGGAGTGAGGCAGGGATGGAAGCCATCACACATGTCCAAAACTGAACTTCTGCACACACTAATGTGTTGAAACTTTGCTTCCCATGATACCTTGACTAGATGAACAGCAGAACTTCAAATTCTACTAAAAACACATTTTATACATGCACAGTAAAGCAGCAGGGAAGACAAACAGCATGGAAATCAAAGGCTTAACATTTTTTGGCGGGTGGAGAGGATTAGTGACCTACAGTTGTTGTATGTAATTTTAGAGACACTCGCCCTGTTAACCTAGTTACAAAGCCAACAGTCAGTAGCAATTGAAGTCACAGTGGCAATGATATTTTGCTGTCAGTGATCCAGAAGAAGAGATCTCCAGGAAGAAAACAAACACTCCCTCAAAGACTATACAAATCTCTCTCCCTCTCTCTCTCACACACACTTCTCCAATACCAAATAACCTTTTGCCTTATTTTCTCTCTAGGTTCCAAGATGTTTCCACTGTATACTTTCTTTACAGATTTTCTAAGGGCTTTTTTCTCTTTATTTCCTTTTCTCTTCTTTCCCATTACAAGAGAGCACCTCTCCTACATTGGAGGCACCTAATGATCCTGCATTGTAAGTTGACTCCCTGTTTGTCCCAATTCTCTAGTCCTTTCTCTTTCTACCATAGAAAGAAAAAAAGTATAGAAGAAAATGAAATGTTTGTGATTTGTCAAAATTAAATATACTGACTTTGGGCTTCCAGTAGGCACATCTGGGAGACCAGTTATATTCTCTCTGCCAGCCCCTCACTCCTGAAGTTTCTACATCATCATAGGGTAAAAAGTGTAAGATAAAATCTAGTTTAACTACAACACTCTCTTGTGCTACAATCACACCTTTATTCTGCTGCACAAAAACACACAACTCTTCCTCACTTGGCTTCTTTTCCCCGTATCACATCTTGAAATCTCCAGTTTCTCCCACCACTTCTGATATTCCTGAGCCATACACTAAAAATGCCAGGAGGTTTCAAATACAAGCATCAGATTCATGAAGTACCCAAAGCTTAAAAAAACAAACAAACAAAACCAAACCAAACCAAACTTAAGCCTTGGCAATTCTTTAAAGGAACTGTGCATAAGTGCACAGATACCTGAAACCAATGTGTAACGAGCAGTCTTCAGACATCATAAGATGCAGCACCTTCAAGTAAGAAACATTATCACAATAAAAGAACCTAAAGAAATCCAGTTACTACATCATCTAAGATACATCAAAATGTTTTATTTTTACAATAACTATTCATACAAAGCCAGTTTAGGATATTGGAGTAGATTTAAGTCTACTTTATTTTTAAATTGCCTTTTCATCTGCAAAAGAACTATGATTGGCTACTTATCAATGTATTTATATTCCAGTGGTTTAACAACACAAGTTAAAAATTAAGATTTTTGGCTTTTTGTATTTTCAGCATTGCCATATCTACTAAAAGAACAGCTGGACTTTGGTACTAAAAAAAGAACCCACATTCCTCTTCTAAGTCTTCATTATGGACAAGAACAGTGTAAAGTTCTACAATACAACAAGATCTTAAAATCATTTAAAAGACAAACCGTATTAGCATGGACTGGTAAGACTTTCTAAAGAATCTTTTGTCACTGATGCTAACTATTGCCATCTTAGAGTTTTCAAAGGTATCAACAGTAAATATTGTTATACGATGACCAAATTCTCTGAATCCCTACAAGAATGGCTTCTCAGAATTGGTATCATCAAACTTTAACGCAGAAGGACTTCGGGAAAGCCTAAAGACTGAGTCATTTAGCACCCTCTTTTGATTAGAATTAATTTGCATTGCTACTGAATGAACTTTACGATTCTATTTTCTAGGTCCAGCTATTATTAGAAGCTTCTCATCAAGTCATATTTCAGTAAAACACCTACCATTCTTGTGTTGGAACAACACAACTTTTATAACCCCGTAGTGCCGCCTGCTTGCAATGCCCAAGCTCATGATACATCAGTGTTTCCGTTACCAAGCTTTACAAGGGGTTTCCCAGTTCAGATATAAAAAATTCTGATTCTGTCCAAAGGTTCAAGTATTTCTCATCTTAAATGAAGAGCCCTCTCCCTAATCACCATAAATAATAGTTAGATCTACATTAATCCATCCGTGGTATGAGCCAATGGTTCATTTTAAAGGACCAGATGCGGTATATGCTATAAATTCTTTAGTTCTAACCAACCATCAGTGTAGCCTTTAAATCTAGGCTTCTAGGTAAGTCAACAGCTATTTCAAATAAAGATTTTTACGATTTCAAATTATACTATTTCATTTCTCTAAGCTAAACACTGAAGTACACCTTCATATCGTTCAATAAAGCTCCTTTTTGGTCTATGAGTGCAAGTTCAGATTAGTGCTCAGTGATGGTATGTGCACCCTATGGGACAAATCTGAAAGGAAAACCACACACTTCTACTGAAGAAATAAAAACCGCACAAATTACAATATACAAGGCTCAGTTAGATCTCAACAAGCCAGAGAAGTCTTGGACCCAAGGAGATGGCATATTTCAAATTGTATCATTGGAACTTCCCACATTTTACTACCACAGAAACAGAAAAAGATGAAAGATGCCCTAATGCGTGGTAAAGATCCATGCAGAGGAGCACATACAGTCTGTCACATCACACACAAGCTCTGATAGGCAAAACATGAGATTACGCCTCTTAATATTAACAGAGTTTCTCTTGTTTTCTGCAGATAAATCAGATCTCAGGCACTCAAAGATACAAATACATCAAGACGTAAATGCCTTACCTTCCTACTTTACAAGCCACTGCAGTTCTCAGATTATGAGTCAGTCATAGGTTCATCTGCAGAGGAATGACTCAGTATAAACTTTTAAACATTCGTTATTTTTCCCTGACCTACAACACGGCGATTCATTCAACGCGCTAAAACGCGGCGTCGCGAATCAGCGCACGAAATGAATGGCGTGAAAACAAAACACTTTTTTTTT